>NC_080095.1:49880201-50180201 GCF_950005125.1 Chionomys nivalis
ATTGGTCTTTTGTATATTTGAGGTTTTGATTTTGAATATTTGTGGGTTTGGTTGTGTGTGTGTATGTGTTTTTCCCCTGTTTGCTTAAGAAAATGAGGCACAAAGAATGTAGAGTTGGGTGAGTAGTGAGATGGAGAGGATCTGGGAGAAACTGGGGGAGGTGAAATCATGATATATATATCATGCAATTTTCTCAATAAAAATAATTAAAAGTTTAAGAATATTTACAAACAACATCCCACACTCAACTAGAACATCCTTACCCTGGCAGAGTCCCAGGCTATTCAGTAACCAGCTGTGGGTGGACTGCCCCTGCTTCCGCTCTCACCAGCATAGGCAGATGCTCTTCTTGGAAGCTATTGAATCTGTCAGCCCCACCAGCTCCCATGCCGCACTCGCTCAGCTCATTAACTGGATGTTTCAGAGTAGACAACAGCTGAAAATCCCTGTCCAGAAAGATCCACATCATCTTTCCATCAACAGTAACAGTACCAGTGACTGCCAAACACATTCAGGACACAAAAGAGAACATAGACTTAGACTCAGGACCTGCCCGGTAGAATCAGGATCAGAATTAAAACACTAACATGGAAACAAGAAGCCGAATGGGAATCTCTTCTTCAGAGAAAAGGAAAGTTAGGGGTGGCATGGGATATGTTTTTGTGAGTCAATTCAAATGGAGTCACTCCTGCTTCTAAAATGGTTGCTGTGTGTTTCACCCTTTAAATTTGTACATAGTGGACAAGCTGATGAGCTAGCTCTACCAGAAATGTGCACCTAGAGGTTTACCAAATACTCATTTAATTGTCCTTCTTTAAGTTTCATAATGAGAGAGAATAGCTCTTATTCAAATGCGTGGCAGATATGCAAAGATAGTATCTTATGTAGATTGCCACACAAAGCCATGAGCCAGATTTACTCTAGCTCCTACCTCCTCATCACTGTAACTGTATTTCTTTCTGTGTTCCCTCTTCACCGCTCAATTCTTCCTGCTTTGGGAAGTTTCAGAACATTATTGACAGAAAATATCTCCCATATTCTAGACCTTTCAAGTAAATACACAGTCTGGAAACTGTTCCTTCTGGAAGCCCCTGGGAATTCCACTATTATCCTTTGGAGGAGGCACAGAGTGCAGGTGTGACTGTGAACATCTGAGTTTTTCCAAGCTTTGTGCAAGCCTGGCTTCCTCCAGGAAATTCCAAGAGCCTTGTTAACCTTGGTACTCCCCAGTCTTCTAAGTTTTTAATCCTACCATTTTTTTTAAATAATCCTATTATTTCTCTTTAACACACATGCTCAAGGATACACAGGAAAGGAAAATATTCTGGTTAAAAAAGTATTTAAGAAGCTTTAGCTTGCACTACATACAGAGAAAGCCAAACAATTACAATGTTACTACAAGCTTCTATAAAACATTTACCTACTAAGGTATCTCTTGCAAACAAACAATGAGTTATGTTATGCCGTTCTGCTATAATATAATGCTGATAGTAAAATCCATCCATTACTTATAGGATTATACTTTGAATGATTTCTTCTTGATCTTTTTAAATAATGAATAAATTTTAAATGTTTTATTAGTTGAGAATATTATGCAATGTATTTTAATCAATTCATCCTCTCCCTGAACTCCTCCCAGACTCAACCCTACTCCTCTACCCGCACAACTTTGTATCTTCTTTTTTATTTTGTTAAATCCATCAAATTTGCATAACCTATATTCTCTTAAATTTGTGCTCTTCCAGTGGATTATGGTTGACAAACCAGCAGCTATGTTCTTAAAGAAAACTGGTGTTCCCTCTTCCAGAAACTATCATTGCCTCAGCTAGGAGTGGAACTTCAGTAGGGGTAGCACCTCACGCCCTGTTCCTCTCTACATGCTGGGACTTTGCTTAGATTGTGCTTGTCCAGGTCTTGTGCATGCTGTCACAAGCACTGTGAGTACTTCTGTGCAACTGCCCTACTACATCCAGAGACACTGTTTCTTTGATGTCATCCAGCACCTCTGACTCTTACATTCTTTCTGTTCCTCCCTTCTTCCACAAAGATCTCAGGACCTTAAAAGGAGGGAAGGTATTATCAACATCCCTTTACGGCTGAAAAAAATCCACAGTCTGTTATTCTCTGGACCTAAACCAATTGTGAGTCTCTTGGTCAGTCATCACCTACTGTGGAGTGGAAATATTCTGATGGAAGCTAAGAGATACACCAATCTATTGAGTACAAAAATAAGTCATTAAGAGTTGGTTTAATGCTATGTCCATTTAGCAGAATAGTAGTAGTGAGCTCTCCCACAGGCTCTGTGATCTGTTGAGGATCAAATTGTTGGCCTTTATAATGGTGCCAAGTGTGGGCTTCATCTTCTGGAATGGGTTTTAAATCAAAAGTGAAACTGATTGGTTACTTTCATGGTATTTGTGCCACTATCACACCAGTGGGTATTTCTTACCAGGCCTGTCATCTTTAAAACTCTCAGACTGCACAGCTGGGTAGGATTGATTTATGGTTGCTTTTCTTCTCTTGTAGCATGCACAGAACCTTCTAGCAAGATGAAATCTACCCAAAAGAGGTAAAGCTTCCAAGTGACTACCAACTTGATTTTTACACATCCTTTGACTTGAGTATGTGATATCTTCAGTGTTATGGTATCACCATCAAGCTCTGGGGACTAATCAAGAGTCATTGACAATAACCAGTATTGTTTGAGGGTCTCTGTGCAACCTCATTGGTCAACAATTCCAAAGGAAATAATCCAAACCTATCTCTAAACTTTTTCATTGTTAAACTGTTCTATCAAGTAAGGGTATTATTCACCCATTATAGGGTAATTCCACCTAAACTTTTTTGATATATACATATATTTTACAAAGTTTTACAATAGTAGGTTTCCATCTGGCTTTTTTGAAAGGCCTTTAGTGTTAAATATCCCCTCCAATATTTCCTCCTTATTCTACCAAAAACTCTACAATTTCTTCCAGTGTGTATTATTCACACTTCAGATTTGAAAAGTATGCTAAAATTTAACACACACCTAAGTCTTTCTTTTTCATGTTTTCTACCTTCATTCTCATATTTTATGTGCATTGCATGGCTTGATGTCTATAGTTATACTACTTTTAATTGCCACCTCATATAACCAGCCTCAAACCCATAGACTCTTTGCTTTGAAAGTCATTCTATCATAACCTAATTTTGAATCTTATTTCCTCACAGCCACCAAACTATGTTATTCAATGGTCCCATGACTAACCTTGTCCTACTAAGTTCTACAGAATTACACACTTCTTTGCTATCCATATCTTTTTGGAATTTTAGGTGGAGGATACGATATTACCTAGTTTATATCAAATCTAACGTAACTAACTTATAGTAAATCTATAGGTATAATGAAGAATATGGATTCATCTGAGTTTTGCGTTTGTCAACTACAATGCTAAACAAAAGGTATGACCATCATCTTCAAGGAGTGTTCAAAGTGCTTAATCAGATTCCTCATAAGAACTGCTTGGGCAGTGTTCCCATGTTATTATCAATGAAGGGGCTCCACAGCATGGTCAGTGGAAAGGCCGTCACAAGGTCTTCCAATGCTCATTGTACACTCTCTTTCCAAAATGCTAGTAAAATTGAAGACAGAAACAGAAGAATGAACTCTAAACAAGAGTTTAAATAGAAGTATTATAGAGTGTTGGTCAACTTATAGGCAAATCTCTGTAAGACTCCATTTCTCCACCTGTAAAGTGAAGATAAGTCTAACTCATATGCCATTTTTATTTATTTTATTTTATTATTATTTTTTTGGTTTTTTGAGTCAGGGTTTCTCTGTGGCTTTGGAGCCTGTCCTGGAACTAGTTCTTGTAGACCAGGCAGGCCTCAAATTCACAGAGATCTGCCTGCCTCTGCCTCCTGATTGCTGGGATTAAAGGCGTGTGCCACCACCACCCAACTGCCACTTTTAAAGATTAAGCTAGATTACATATATAAAGGACTTGGAGCCTACCTTGAACTTAGTAAATATTTAATGTAGATTCTAACTGACTTTTATAAAAGATTTTGTTATTTTTGGAGGAAGTCCATCTTTTTGCCTGAATGTGAGAAATGAGAAAGGGATGACAGAGGAGGTAACTGCTTTATCACTGGAAGTAGAATCTCACAGATCACTTGGCTCAAATTTAATAAAATGGCTAAGAGAAAGATCTGTATGCCGATCCTCATGGCCGATATCTACCTTAGTTTACAACCAACTTCTCACTTCGAAAAAATATGACCTACATGTCTTGGGCTCTGCTAGACCTGAGTATATTGGGAGACTGGTTTATATGTAAGATAGTAATTCAATATGATCCAGATGGGGAAAGGTGTACCAACATATGAGTGTTAGTAAGGCAGTTATTACTTGAAGCCCAACAGAAGCATGTGCATGAAATCTCTGTGGGCTCTAACCACAAAGATAGTATTACAGAGGAGAGGACCATGTACAAGCCCAGATTTCTGCAGCAAAATTACATACATAAGAAGCAACAGCAAGTGTAAACAAACATATAAGAATGTCTCTGTTCTTCTACCCCTGCCCTAATTATCTTTGGGATGGTGTGATCCTTCAGAGGGATACCTTTCCAGGAAGGCATAGTACTTTTCATAGTATTTAAGGTCTATAAACAACTGAAAGTCCCATCAGATTTTTAATCATTGATAAAAAGAAATACAATGACATATTAATCAACTTCTTTTTTAATAAAATGGAGATTCTGTTCTCTGTAACAACATGAGTGAATAGGGAGGACATTATGCCAAGCAAAACAGACAATCAAAGAAGATAGTGCATGATTTCAATTTTATGTGAAATCTAAAAAAAATCAAACTCATAAAAGCAGAGAGCAGAATGGTAGCTCCAAGAGGCCTAGGTAGGGAGGGAACTGTGTGTACAGGGAAGGTTAGGTATTGATCTAGGGCACAAACTTTCAGTTGGACAGGGGAATGTGTTCGCACTTTTCAGTGTGCAGCATGGGAACTATAATTAATAATACTGTATTATCAAAATTGTTGTAAGAGTAGATTTTAGATGCTTTCACTACAAAGAAATTACACACACGCACACACATATATATTATTGACAAACCAGCAATATATATGTGTGTGTGTTTGTATGAATGTATATATATGTAGCATTGTACCCCACTCATTTATGAAGTTACTTTTCAATCAAAAAAATAAAATAGAAATAAAAAAATCATTTTGGAAAGAATCATTAAAAAATAGAAAATAAAGATGGGCAGTGTACAAAGAAGCACAAGTTAATATCGACACGTGGTTACAGAAAAGAAAAAAGGTAACATAAAGTGTGCTGACTGAACTATCCGTGATGAGAGAATAACAAGTAGATTTAGGACTAAAGCTTCTGGCCTTGGTTTTCTTACAAGAAGTTCTCCCTCTTAGTACAAATCCTTACTCTCTTCTCAGTTTAAATAAATGTTCCCAGCTAGTGCTTCAAGTACTATACTGAAAATGACTGGGGAGAGTGCATCTTATTCCTAACTTTAATGAAATTGCTTTAAGCTCTTCTCTATTTGGGATGATATTGGCTATGGATTTGCCTTAGATAGCCTTTATTATGTAGAGGTATGTTTCCTCCAGTCCTACTCTCTCTAAGACCTTTATCTGGAAACTGGGCTGCATTTTCTCAAAGACCTTTTCTGCATTTAATTCAATTAGATTTTTTTGTCTTTAAGCCCATTTATATGACTTATTATCTTACAATTATTGGTCATACCCACATCTTCAAGATTAAGCCAACAGTATCAGAGTTGATAAATTTTTATATGTGCCAATATCTGGTTTGTAAATATTTTACTGGCAATTGTGCATCTATGTTCATTCAAAGATATTGGCCTGTAGCTTTCATTTTGTGCGTGTTTTTACCCAGATTTTTTTTTAATAGTTTAAGAAGTATTAGTTGTAGAATTTCTTTGAAAGTCTAGTTGAATCCATCTGGTCCTGTGTTTCCTTTAGTTGCCTGGCTTTTTATTATTGCTTGGCTAATTTTATTTGTTATGAGTTTGAGTTGTTGATCTCTTCTTGGATTAACTTTTATAATTGGGATATCTAGAAATTCATCATTTTCTTTTTTAGATTTGCTAACTTAATGGAGTACAAGTTTTAAAAATGGTCCCTTACAATATTCTGAACTGCTTTGGTGTCCATTGTAATGTCCCCTGTTTATTTCTGATTATGTTAATTTGGGTTCTCTTTCTTTTGCTTAATTGAGCTAAGGACCTGTCAATTTTGTTCATCTTCTCAAAGAACCAACTCTCAAATTTGTTGATTCTTTGTATTGCTTTATTTGTTTCTGCTTTATTAATTTACTCTCTTATTTTTATCATTCCTTCCCATGTGCTAAATTCCAGTATGCTTTGTTCTCTTCTAAAATCTTGACTTGCATCATTAATTCACTCACTTATTTGTGCTCACTATCATTTTTTAAATGTAGACACTCAGAGCTATAAATTTCCCTCGTAGGACTGTTTTAGTGTGCCTTGGAAGTTTTATTGTGCTGTGCTTTTATTCTCATTTAGTTCTAGGGTTGTTTTATTTCTTGCTTGACTTTTGCTTTGACCCATCCATCATTTGGTAATGTGTTCCTTTTTTCTGCATGCTGGGGATTTGTTTGCTGTTGATTTTAAACTTTATCAGACAGGATCCATGAACTTGTTTCAATCTTCTTTCTGTATTTGTTAAGATTTGGATTTGTGTTCCAGGATGTGATGTATTTTAGAGAAGATTCCAGTAGAATGCTGCTGAGTAAAATGTGTATTCTTTGGTGTTTGATCAAACATTTTGTGGATACCTGTAAGGTCCATTTGGTGTATAATGCCATTTAATTCTGATATTTCTCTGTTAACCTTTTAATCCAGAATACCTTTTTCCTTTTTTTTTTTTTAAAAAAAAGTATGCACTAGAGAGATAGTACAGTCAACACAGTACTTGCTGTTCAAGAATGAAGACCTGAGTTTTGATCGGAATAAACCAGGGAGAGTCTGACAAACCTGTCATGGAAGGGAAACTGACCAGCAAGGCCTGAAGGATGAGTAGCAGTGGGCAAAGCTGCAGTAGGATTAGATGTAGGAATTACATACACTTCTTGAGTGGCAGGAGAGTTGATTGTTTTGACAATGAAAGAAAATGTTTCTGTTCCCAATCTTAGGGGAGGGACAAGATATTGGAGAGAGAAAAAAGGTAAAAGTTACCATCCATATTTCTTTATTACCATTTTACCATTTCCATTATTTTGCTATTGTATTTTAATTCAGAAGGATTCAGTGTAACAGAAGGCATAGGCTCAGTTTAAGACTTACACATACATATGAACAAGTGTTTAGCTGCTTGTTACATGACATGGGTAGTAATGAAACAGAGGGAAGTTGCCAGAAACAAACTGGGCTACAATTCATAAGGCCCATGCCACAACAACCCATTACTCCAATGTGGCCCCAAGTTTTAAAGGTTCCACAACCTTCCAAAACAGCACCATCAGCAGCAGACAAAATGTACACATGAGCCTAGAAGTATTTCATTCCCAAGCCATCACAAGCAGCCTGATAGTAAATACTTAGGCACTGTTAACTCTGCAACCCTCTCTTCCAACCACCATTTGTTAGTGTAGAACAAAAGCAACATAGGTACTGCATAAATGTGGCTATATTCCAGTAAAAGTTGATCTAAAGGAAATAGTCAGGAGACTAAATTTAGTTCAGAGACTAAACCCTGATTTACGTAGGAGAATGTGGTAGTTTAAAAGAAAATGGTCCCTTGGTGTGACCTCCTTGGAGTATGTGTAGCCTGTTAGAGGAAGTGTGTCACCTTATGGGGTGGGCTTTGAGGTCTCCTATGCTCAAACTACACCCAGTGTGAGACACCGTTCACTTTCTGTTGCCTGCAGATCAAGATGTAGAATTTCAGCTCCTTCTTAGGTACCACTTTTCCCTCCATGTTGATGATGGACTTCAAAACTGTAAGCCAGCCCCAGTTAAATGGTTTCCTTTATAAGAGTTGTCATGGTCATGGTGTCTCTTCACAGTAATAGAAACCCCAACTAAGACAGAGGACAATGATGTTTTTTTTAAAAAAATTACAAAGTAAAAACTTTCCAAAATAATGAAGGGGATTAAATTATACTAAAGAGAGTTTAGAAAGAACATGGACTAAGGAACAAAAGACTAGATAAAATGAGAAGGGCAAAGGCAAAGAACATGCTAAATATTTCTAGTAGGCTGAAGGCTACACAAGGACAGAATAACAGGTGAATTCTTAAAAGGACTCACTCACAAAAAGCAACCATACAGTCAACTCTGTCTGACCAGATTATATAGACAGGGAGATTGGGTTAACACAGTAAACTGAATGACTCAAGGGCAGGCATTGGAGCCTGTCTGAATTCCAGTTAGAAGCCCATGTCTACCTGCAGACTGACTTTGGCTGAGCCACCACACATCTCTGAATTTAGGATTACTCATTTGCATGATGTGAGCCTTTCATTGAACTCACAGAAGACCTACTATAGACAATTTAAAAGAGGGAGGATTTCAGTCCAGGGTCTGCTGACTTTGCTCCTATGGGCCCGTTACAGGCAGAGCACATGGTAGAGAAAGCTGCTCACCTGAAAACAGCCAGGGAGCAGAGAGAAATGAAAGGAAGGCTCCATGGATGAGAGTCACTCTTCCAAGTCACACCTCAATGATGCATTTTTTTTTTCAGATACCAGCCCTTTAGCCATGAACTCATCAATGGGTTGGTGAAGTCAGACCACTCAATGCAACACAGCAGCAAGACCAACTTGCAAGGATGTTTCAGCACAGAGTCTTATGGGAGCACATCTCATACTGACTTATATAAAGTTATAAGGTCTAGGTTATATTTAACACTCAGAGGACAACGAACATACGCTGGGGACAGTGTTGAAGTTGTTAGAACTCTTTAAACTATTATAGGGGGGAAATCTGGCCTGTCTGCCTATTCATAATACAAACATATAAACCAGTGGTTCTCAACCTTCCTAATGCCATGACCCTCTAATACAGTTCCTCATGTAGTGATGACCCCAACCACAAAATTACTTTCATTGCTACCTTAAAACTGTAATTGTGTTACTGCTATGATTTGTAATGTAAATATCTGATAAGTGACCCCTATGAAGGGGTTGTTTGAACTCCCCCAAAAGAGTTATGACCCACAAATTAAAAATCATTACTATAAACTGAAGGGAATTTATGCTGCTCACTTCTGAGTCAATTCCAGTAATTACAGACCCTGAATAAAAGTAATCTCAATAATAAACTCAAAATGTCAACATTTAATTATAAATAAGTTATTTACAAGAATTATTTTAAATGTTCTGGAAAATTCCATGGTCTTTCAATACAGGCATATTCAGCTGATAATTAAAGGATTCTAAACAAGCACTCCACAATGTCACTCAGTAGTTGAATTCTAGAACTCGGGTGTCGAGCACTGCTTAGAATGTCCCCACATTTGTGGAATGTTCATTTTCTTTTCACTGGTGCAGGAGAGGATGTACACTAAGGATGAGAGGGGAATATTGATTGGAACATCTGGCAAATGTTGAGTTTTATTTCCTCTGCAATGATTTTCTCGTCCTTAGCGAAAATGAAGAGCCACGAGGAAAATCCATCACTTTGGACACTGCTGCCTTCCCCACAGGATCCCAACACTAAATGTCTGATGATTCTGTCTAAATAGTAAATTCAAAAGTCAGTTTATGAAGCAAATGATCAAAGTTCCCACACGCTCGTGAACCTGACTGTCAGTATTGCTAGCATGCGGCTGCTTCTAGCTGTGGCTGTGTGCATAAGGAAGGTTGCTGCACCCAAGAGGCCGTCTCAACCCTCAAGTAAACAGTAAAGGATTGATGAAGCTCCTGGAACTCCATTTATATATTCTCCATTTCAATTTTGTTCACGTGGAGAAAATGTAATTTGCCATCTTGTTGATCTCACTGATAGATTCCCCAGCAACGAATCTACAGAATTTACTTTTTCCAGTTTTTAGTAGATATGAAATAAGATCATTTTCTCGATATTCCTACAGACAAGTAACTACTTAACAGATGTTTCTTGCTGAAGAAATTATGATGCCCATTTTGCTTCCCCACAGACTGGCACTTCAGAAAGAAATTTTCTTGCTCTGATATTTTGGTGTCTGTTGTCACTTACATCTAAGACAGAGATGTCATTTAAAGATAAAGAGCACTGAAAGAAAAAAGTATGTGCCACTCTTTTAACTGATATACATGGCCTTCTCTTCCTGAGTTCTGATGCTGGGGAAGAGAAAAGAAAGTCATTATCCTTGTTGGCTCCCATGTCCATCCATCTCTAGGTTGGTCCATGGTCATGGCTTCCATGTCCATCCATCTCTAGGTTGGTCCATGGTCATGGCTTCCACGTCCATCCATCTCTAGGGTGGTCCATGGTCATGGCTTCCATGTCCATCCATCTCTAGGTTGGTTCATGGTCATGGCTCCCACGTCTATCCATCTCTAGGTTGGTCCATGCATGGCTTCCACATCTATCCATTCCTAGGCTGGTCCATGGTCATAGCTCTGATGTCTATCAGTCCCTAAGCTGGTTCATGATCATTTGAGAGGCAAGAAGCATGATCTGGGTCTCTACCTCCATATAAGCAAATTACTCAAATTGAGAATTGAGTTCTGATATTTAAAAACCACAGAGTTCTGCCACTAGATAAAGGATGACAGAAAGTATAAGTGTACTGGTATGTCTGTCATTATTTAGGCACTTTGTTTATGTTATTGTAGTAATTCCCATCTTACAGGGTTCAAGAAGCTCTCAAACTTAATTCCCAATATTGATAACCTAATCACAAGTCATAGAGCAGGACACATACATGGTCATGTTTAAAGGGCCTCACTGTGGGAGAGACAGAAGTCCAAATGGGTTGCTTTACTCCACTAGGTGCAAGAGCATTTGACAGAACAGATTTCAGTAGTAGAGCATAGAGTGCCCATGAGTTTACCCTTTTCCCACCATACGCATCAGTCTGACCAGACCACACCATATTCAGAAATTGTTCCTGTTCTTCCTGTTTGTTTCCATGTAGATTTTCTCATTATAACTCTGAAAAAAAATGATGAGTTTTGTCATATAGATAGAGAAGTAGAATGTTGAGATGAACAAGCTGTTTATAGAACTCAAACACATTTTTTTGTTTGTTTATTTTCAAAACAATATCTTTTATTGGAAGTAGTCTGGATCTGTTTTTATAAATAATATTTTGAATGTATTATTTCATCACTTTCACTCTAAAACCAAGTGTAAATTATATGTTTTCTCAGCACAAATATCATTTGCTATACACTTAAATTTCTGCATTAATACTCTCCATAAAAGTAAAATGTATCTTATAGTAGTATGTATAATCTCCTCGTTTTTTTCTTTGTATCATTTTTTTATCCTCATTTTTTTTATTAATTAATTTATTTAATTATTAAAGATTTCTGTCTCTTCCCCGCCACCACCTCCTGCTGGAGAGGTTGTGGAGAAAGGGGCACTCTCATCCATTGCTGGTGGGAATGCAAACTTGTGCAACCACTTTGGAAAGCAGTGTGGCGGTTTCTCAGGAAAGTCGGGTTCAACCTACCTCTCGACCCAGCAATACCACTATTGGGAATATACCCAAGAGATGCCCAAACATACAACAAAAGCATATGCTCAACTATGTTCATAGCAGCATTGTTTGTAATAGTCAAACACATTTTTATAAGAAAGCAATTGCAAATATTTATGACTCCCTTTTCATAGCCCTCTAGATTCATCTTTATTGAGAAAAACTACAAAGGTAAAGATTATTGGGATATACTATGGACATACTGGTGTGAAAAGTAAAAGTCCTTCCAACATAAAATCAAGTGCAAATATTTATGCTGAAATTAGTTACAAACACAAATGAAGATTTCCACTAGAGTCTCTGATAATACAGTAAGTATTTAACTAAACTTTTTGTCATAAGAAGTCAGGATAGAAACAGGTTATATTTTTTAATAAGCCCAGTTTCTCTGACATTGACTGTCATTAAGTGAGGAACTATGATCTATAATAGGAGAGGAAGCAACAAATTCAACTCTGTAATCAACCTCACAGCAGCTCAAAACAGTTAAAGAAACAGAGAAGCCTGGAAGCTCTGCAGCTTTAATCTGCAAAGCAGCCAATCAGAGAAAAGAGAGCAATGCAGGAGAATACCCCAGTCATGTGCACAGGAGACCCCAGGACTTTGACTGAACTCTAACAAACAAAGACACCAGGGAACAAAAACAAGGCTGAGTCAAGAGCCATTCCCAGGGGAGAGACAACTAGAGGTGAGTTGTGTTTTGAACCATCTCCAGAGTTTACATGGGGTTGGAGGGCATCATTTCTGTCCAATGAAATACCTATTAGCAGCCAGAGACCCCAAGGACACCTTCCCTCCGTAGCAGGACTATACAAACTGCAGTACCAACAAACTTTTACTGTCTTACTTTCTTGTTTCGCTCGTCCACTGTAATGAGTCCTAAAAAACAAAGCTTGAGAAGAAAGTAAATCACCTGCAGACTAGAACAAAACTCCACGGTTTTTTCCAAGAAGACATAAAAATCTAAACATTCAATAAATGTTTCCAAAACCAACCTAGAAAGAACAGGGAAATAAAACCCGATGAAGAAAAGTTCGAGCCAAGTGAAACGAAATCAAAATAAGATGGCTCATAACACAAGAGGCAGAACAGGACAAATATTTTCAGAACTACACTGAAAACATGAAGAATTTAGAAATGATAAAAAGTGGAAATACAGGCCTAAAATGCATGGCTGAAAGTCTCACTAATGAGTTCAGCCACATGTTGGTACTGCAGAAGTAAAGGCAGGGTGACTTGAAAACAGGCCAGAAAGAACTCTGAGAACTGAAACCCACAGAGGAAAAAAGCCCTCCGAGATTTAAGAAATAAGACCACTAGATTCAAGACATGCAAAGCTCAAGTCAGAAAAGGAAGCAGGCAAGAAATAGAGGAAAACCCACATAGATCAGAAACACTTTTAAAAAATAAATTTAATCATTTAACTGCTACCTTAAAATATAGATAAAGAAGAGAATGTTAAAACCAAGCAGCATGGAATAATAAACTATTAACAGCAAGCCATAACTGTGTGGGTGTCATCCAAAGGCCTGTGTTTCCAGCCATGGTACTGCCTGTAAGTGATGGAACCTTTAGGACATGGCACAGAGTGATAGGATGCTACATCTTTATTGTTATGGTCTGGAGCAATATTAGAACAGCACCTTTCCCTCTCTTCCTCCTTCAGTCTCTCGTCACGTGATGTTCTGTCTTATCACAGGACCCAATGCACCAAACTGACCAACCATAGACTGAATTCTCGCTTCTTTCTACGTCCTGGAAATAGACATTGAACATATGACTTCACTTAGACCAAGCCAGACCTCTGCCTCTGAGCTGTTTCTCCATCTATCCTTTCACTTTTATTTTGAAATAGGATCTCATTAAGTTTGTCAGGCTGGTCTGGACTCACTCCATGAGTCCAGGTAGACCTTGAACTTGTGATCATTTTGCCTCAGCCTCTTGGGTAGCTGGAATACCAGACTAGCTAACTCTTTTCTTTATAAGCTAATTGATCCCAAACATCTGTTACAACTATAGAAAGCTGAATGATATGGAGCATAAATCAATTAAAAACAAGTAGAAAGTAAAAGAAAAAATCAATAAGACAAATGCAGCTTCTTTGAGAAGATATAAAAGTGCTAAATCATTAGCTTCTCCAAAAAAAAAAAAAAAAAAAAAAAAACAATGAGCTGAGGAGATTAATATGACCATAAAACTGAATTGATCAATAGATAGGTGACAGATAAATGTATAAATTAGGTGAAACCCAAAAATGAATAACTTAGATATAATAGACAAATTATTTAGCAAGAGATAATTATTATAAACAATAATAAAAAGCCAGAAAATTTAAATAAGCCTGTAATTATTTAGAAAAAAATGAATTTACAAACTGAGAATCTTTATAGTGATACTATGCCCCCCAGCAAACTTTAATCTCAAGTGTCCTAGCTGGAGAATTGGATCAATTATATAGGAAACCAATATTGTCAAACTCACATAAAACACTATAGCAAGTGGAGAAAGAAGGAGCAGTTCTTTCCTTTACCCTACCAACAACATGTTACAGGAAAGTTGTAAGCCAATATCCCGTGAAATCAAAGCTACAAGGCCAAGAGGATGGTTCAGCAAACAGAGACCTTTGGAGGCAAGCCTGACCACCTGAGAGACACTGCTGGTTCCCATGTGTAAGGAGTGTTATGATTATTTAAGGTTGTCTTCTGATCTCTATATGCCACTATGGTACATACCCACCAATATTCACACATACACACACACACACACACACAAATTAATTAAAATGTACAAGAACATAAATGTAAAACTCTAATTATAATATTCAAATTAAATGTAAAAAATAAGTAAAATAGATATCATCAGTAAGTATAAGATTTAAATGTTTGAAGAAATAATGTAGCTTGTCACATGGAAAAGACAGAAGCTAAATAGTTTTTTTAATAGATCCAGGGAAAGTATTTGATGTAGTCGGTTGCAGAATCATGCTGGAGAAATTTTAAAAAATGAAATATTTTATCAGTCTGATCAAGAACAATACCACAAGTTTTGGTGCTGATTATGGGGTTGTGGTTTTTCCATGATTTTTAATCTGATAATTTCAAAACATTCAGGATGTGAAAAGTCCCCATATTCAACAATCAATAGAATTAAAAATGTCTGTAGCCAGACTTCGAAAATGAAATAAGTTCCTATTCTATTGTTGTATTTTTCTCTGTTTTAAAATATCTACCATCTTCTATTCAGGCTATGATCATAAAATGCCACAATTTGAGATTATAAACAATAGACTTCTGTGCCACAGTTTTTGAAGGTTGAAACTCTGAGAATAAAGTATGGCAGGTTCAGTTCCCCATTAGGGCCTACTTTCTTGTTCATAAAAATCAGCTAATCATAACATCTTCCATGGTGAAGAGGCAAGGGTCTCCCTATGGATGCTCCTAAGGGCAATAAACCAATGTTTGAAAGAGGTCCTCTCTGACTAACTACCTCCCAACACCCCATGTTCCGGCACCATCACCAGGGGATTGAGAGTTCAATATATGAATTCAAGAGACATGAATACTCAAACCTTTGTAAAATCACTCATGAACTACAAACATTTAGCTCTGGAGAGTAGTGTTGGAGGTGTGTGTGTCTTTCTTCCTTATAGACCAAATACCTTGAGAAATAACAAATGAAATTTACAAGCAAAGGAATGGAACTGAAAAAAAAAATCTTGAGTGAGGCTACCCATGCTCAGAAAGGCAAACACCACCTGTTCTCTCCCCTGTGTGGTTACTAGCTTGGAAGCTTTTGTTCTGCATTCTTACCTTGGAGTGAATGTGGAAGCCAGGTGATTAGAAATGCCCCCATTGGGGACAGAACCTCTGAATGCGAGTGATAGCAAAATATAGGTAAAATGAATGTAGAGATAGAGACGACTATAGACAGGACAGAAAGGTTCAAACAAGTAGTAGATGGGGGTAGGGTAAAAAGGGAGGGAAGGCTTGAACAGGTGAAGACAGATGGCTCGGGTGGTGCATGCTGGTAGAATTTGCTGAAGGAGGAGGAGGCAGGAGGATCAAGAGTTCGAGGGCAGCCTGGGCTGCACAATGGAAGAGGATACTGGAAAGCTATATGGAATTCTACAATTTCACAACTCAAAGGAAACACTGCTAAATAGCAGAATAAGGTGGTATAAAGAAGATTTTTTTGCATGATGTAGAGATTAGTTCAGAGAATCAAAACTGTTCGAAGTACTGAAGATAACTGACTGTGAGTGTTCAACCTCTCCCCATCCTAGGAACAAACAACATTGAGGAAGAGTAAGTGGGAAAAGATGTAAAAGCCAGAAGACAGGAAAGAGAACAGTGAGCTGCTGTATAAGACCCACAGAAGACCAAGCTGGTCACTATTGTAGGTTGTGGGAAGCGGTTCCTGAAACCCCTGCCCTTAGCTAAGGATCTGTTGATAGTAGATGGCCTCAGAGGAAGGGAGAGCCATTTCTCCCTGAGTCTGAGCCAGTGATGGGTTGCTATGCCCCTGTGGATGCCAGATCCTTTCCTACACAGCACCGACAGGATTCTGAGGGCTGTTGATAATAAAGTTTTAAGAAGAAGGTGTTAAGCTGGGATGGGAATGGATTGGGAGATTCCAAGGAGAGCTGGAGAAAGGTAGTAGGTAGTATCTGTGCTGTGTCTGTGTGTTTGCATTCGTGTGTGTGTGTGTGCGTGTGTGTGTGAAATTTTCAAGGATTCAATTGAAACATTCCTTAACAATTCTTAAAAGAATCTAGATGGCAAAATGTTTAACCTTTTTTTTTTTGTAGAATAACTCTATAGCACAAACAGAAATGAACTTTTATGATGGAAATATAAACAGTTACTCAAGACTGAAAAGCTGAATTTTTCTATTGTATCCAGAGAGCTGTAAAACTTTTTAGCAGGCACTTTAAAGTACTATCAAACAATTTTTCTCATGTTGAACATCAGAGATCAATTTAGACAAACCTGTCACTAGTATCCTGAAAGAGTTCCACCATCCCAATTCCCTACACAATTCCCCTCCCCCTGCTGGATGCATTCTGCCTCTCATTTTCCCCTCCATCTTCTTCTCTGCAGGAAGTCAAACACTTTTCTCTAAAAGCAAAGTTGCCCTTTGCTGAAACAGATTTCCTGTCATGGGGCGGGTGTGGGGGGGGGAGGAAGAGAGTCTTTATTTAAAAAAAACAAAAACAAACAAACAAAAAACAAAACAGAAAGACTTCTACTTTAAAAATAAACAAACAACAAGGACCCTGAGCAAATCTAATCTAAATGGGTAGTAGAAAAAGACAAGATCTCCTGAGTAAATTAAGAGCATGGGGACCTTGGGAGAGGGTTGAAGGGGAGGGGAGAGGCAGGGAGGGGAACAGAGAAAAATGTAGAGCTAAACAAAAATCAATGATAAAAAAACAAACAAACAAAAGTCCGCTTAAAGAAGGTGTTTCTTAGGAAGAAAGGCAATAGAAAGTCTTTTCTGGAACTCCCAGGAACTCTTCTCCATTATAGACAGAGGTAGGCAGTTCATTTCTCTTTAATACTGTGGTATGCCCATTAATGGAACTTCCCTTATGGTGGGATGTGGTTAGAATGTGCTGGTGCACACTAGACAACTTATTGGTCAACAGTCACTTGGTTAAATTTTCAAGGTGAAACTGATACACTTTTCTATGCTTTCACTGCCAAATAAACACATCTAAAAGGCTCTGGCATTGCTATTTTATAGGTAGTGACATGAGTATTTAAAAGGCATATGTGCCCTCATGAACACAGAAGAAATACGATCATGATACCATGCAGAAGATGGACATTTAACTCCATTTCCCTTTTCTTGGTTGCTTAAAATACTCCGATTTTATTTTTTTTCTCTTGATGTTACAACTTTCAAAAATAGTATTCATAGAAAGAGTTGGACAAAAATGGTAGAGAGTTCACCTGAGGCTCAATGCACTCTACAAAGAACCGCTAAGAAATATAAAAATATAAACAATAATAAAAAATGAAAGCAATTAAAATAATTTCAAAACGCTGGTTTCTAGCTGCCAGGACCAGTTAGATTGCAGTATCATCAGTTACTGGGGACACGTGACTAATGAAAGGCTGCTGTTGACAAACCCCAGAAATAGGTGCTGACTATTCTACTCACCCTAAAAAGTTACCAGGATTCTTTCATCATTCCCCCATGCTCCCCACAGTCTGAGTGTGCAGGCTCCGGAACACTGTCCCCCGCTCCCTGGTCTTTTCTACCTTCTCTGCTTCCAGAATTCTGTTCATGATTCTGGCCACTATAAATCGTGATCTGAAAGAACCAGTTCTCCTTCAACTGCAAAGCCTCTATTGAAACTCCCTTCACCCCATTACTCCAAAGAATACCCCAAAGTCACCTGAGAATGATGACATCGACTTTGGTGGTTTGAACAAGAAATGTCCCCTATAGGATAATTGTTTCCAATATTTGGTCCCCAGTTAGTGGCATTGTTTGGGGCCGATTATGAGATGTTTAGGAGGTGAAGCCTTGCTAAAGGAAATACATCACTAGTGGCAGTCTTTGAGGTTTTATAGACTTGTCACACTTCCTGTGTTCTATCTCTGATTGTTGTGTGTGCATGAAAATGGCATCAGCTGTTGTCATCATGCCTTCTTTGCCATGATGGACTCAATCCTTCTAGAACAACAGCACCAGAAAAGTAACTAATACATATGCTCTATCCCCAGAGATGACCTGTCATTTCCTTCTTTGTCCTTTGTGCAGCCTTGTCACTTCCTCCTTTCTCCTCTGCATATTCTTGTTAATTCTTCCTTTTTCCTTTGCCCAAGGAAGAAACTTGGAATTCTCATCACTTGCTATACTTCCCTTTTCTTGAATAGGCACACCGCTCAGTGTGTGCTGAATGGACTTCTGAGAATTAGATGCTTTGTTTACAGCTTTCCCTTTGTATGTATTTTATTTTTGATTAACAGTGCATTAATTGTGACTATTAATGAAGATACAAGTACAATGGCTTCATAGGCATTCAGCCGTGTACATGCATTGATCAACAGCAGCTTCTCTCCCTTCCTCCCAAACCTCCAGTAATCTCTATTCTACATTCACGCAGACTTTTCCACATTATTTTTATTTCAAACACGTTCACATTACAAAAATGAATCAGACATATAAAACAGAATGGTCAAAATTGAGAATCAAATTAATGAACTAGAAAATTTAGTTGAAATATTTATTCAGAAAATTGTCCCCTGGGGCACAAAGATGAAAAATACAAAAAAAAATCAATGATACCAAAATATAAATGCAGAAGTTTCAAAAGATTTCTTAAGGTTTCTAAAATCAAGGCCGGGTATATCTCAGTGTAGAGTTGTTGCCTGGCATTAATGAGGCCCCAGCATAACTACTAATTCCTTGCAAAACAACAACAAAAAATCTAGTAACCTAACATAGGAAACAAAGGAAAATAAATAACATGAGAAAACATCTCCAAGTTAAACAAAAAACTTTGCAATCTCATATCTGAGAGGTAACAAAGAATGAGAACCCATGAGAGCTAGAAGTATCCTCATGAAATTCCAGCACCCCCCATGTAGGAAAGCAAGACGCTAACCTCACACAAGGAAAGTCTGATTACCTACAAAGAAATTAGTGTAGGTTGGTGCTAGAACATTGTGAGCCTTCTGAGCCAAAGTGAGGCGAAATAATACTGAACCCAATATAGTAGGCAGCATCTAAACAGTCCTAAATGCCCCACCTCCTGGAATTCATGTTCTTCTGTGATCCCATAAGCTTGCCACAAAGGCGTTTAGTGTCTTCCCTGAAATAGATAGGATGAAAATCATGTCACGTTTCCTGTAAAACAACCTAAAAGCATTGTCTTCTATGTGGATGAATTCTGTTTCCACTCTCTACTCTCTTGCTGTGAGGGAAACCAGCTTCAGTGTCATGTGGAAAAGCAGGGAGGCCTAGTTCTGCATGGCCACTTTCATGAGCTTGGGACTTGGTCTTTTCCCCAGATATGTCTTTAGGTTGATCAGAGAACAAAGACTCATCCTCTCTACAGCCTCGTGAGTAACTTTAAGCCACCAACAGCCAGTGAAATTCCATCGAAATTCCTAGCCTACAGAAGCCGGAAGTAAATGTCTCTGTTGCTCTCAGTCACAAAGTAGACTTGTCATGAAGTAATAAGACATTCAAGTATGAGCAAGGATAAAACCTAAAACTGTTTCAGAAAAATGAATTCTAACCCTTAACCACCCACAGATCACTCTGGGGGAATTACTGAGACGGTGTACAACCAAATGAAAGACGAAACCAAGAGACATGAGGAATTAGACATGGCACTCAAGTGTTAAGCGGAAAAAAAAATTACATTATTGCAGACAGTTGTTAAAATTTGAGTTGTGGAACCTAATGCAATTTGTATGGGCATAATAACAATATTAATAAAAATAAAGAAAAATGAAATTGTATTCATCATAGAAGATGGATGAGACTGGAGATTACATGGTAAGTGGAAACAGCCTAAGGCACAAAAACAAACACCACACATTGTTCTCACATGCAGAAACTAGAGAACGAAAAGTGAGGAAAAGATCATGAAGCTGAAAGGATAGTGCTAAAGACTTAGAACTGAGTGTAGAAAGCAGGGAGGGGTAAGGAGAAGAATAGAGAGAAAGTGGGATGGAGGGGGATTCTACTCCGAAAATCTTTACTTTGTACAATTACGAATCCAACACCTAGGATCCTCAGGAGGCTGAAGCAGAAGAACTGCAATAAGTTCAAGACCAGGCAGTGCTTCATAGAAAGAGCCAGTCTCAAAAAGGAAGTCTTTAAGGAAGTGCTCTAGAAACAAACACTGCTAATATATTAAATAAATAAGCAATCTAGAGATCTAAAGTCAAAATTTCACTGTTTTCAAGGAAACAATGTATTAGGTGGGGCTAGGAAAAATGGAAAGTTGCTAAAAATTCATGTGAGATTAAATAACTTTATTAATTTTCTATGATCATAAAGCAATCTTTTATGGTGTGCATTAAAAATGAAATGGAATCTGGGCACGGTGGCATACACCTTTAGTGTATACATTCTGGAGGTCAAGGCAACCTACATAAGGGTTCCAGGCTAAGCAGAGCAACATGGTAAGACCTTGTCTCAACAAAGAAAAGAAGGAGAAGAAAAAAAAACTGTAACCATAAGAAGAATGCAAATATAATTATAGACGCTAGAAGAGGGGGAGTGGACAAAACCCTATCTCACAGCTCAATGGAAAAGACACAGGGAAGATACAAAAAAAAAAATAAACTATTACATATGAAAGGTTATTTATTAGTGCTAAAGTTTTACAAATATTATTGGGATTGCTAAGTGACATATTGTTATTAAAATTATCTAAAAGTCATGAGTTTATATTAATGTTTTTAAGTTAGCAATGCTATTTACAAAACACTTCAAAATCACATAAAACAAAAATTCTTCTGACTGAGAAATTGTTAAAAAGCAGAGACAAGACCACTAAAATGAAATAAGGGAGAAAATGAGGAAAGAAAAAGAATTGAAGTATTAGGAATGTGTGTGATGTTTGAAGTAAAATTTCTTTAAGCTCAATTCAAAGTCATTAAAACATAAATATTCCTTCCCATTGACCCAAAAGATATGTCACTAAATGTCATGTATCTACTATGATGTAAAACAAAAGTAGGACTACAGAGAAATATTCTAGCAGAGAATATTAGCCTTAATCCTTTCTATTAGTTTGATTTTCTAGTCAACAAAATAGAAATTGCATATTCTTTACTCAAATGGTTTTTCTATTTGCTGATAAAGACATCATTAAAACTTTTGTTTTCTTACCTCAAAAAATATTTGAAATTAGCAAAAAATTAAATACAACAATCTCAACAATTAGAAGTTAACACTCATCAGTACAAGTATCAAACTATAAATTCATAAATATACACATATATGTATATCTACAAGCTAAAATGTATGGGGTATTGTTTGATTAGTGTTTAGAGGAATGTGTAAACCATTCAAATATAAATTAAAATGAGAAAAATGAAAATTAATTAAGTCTTCAACTAAATAAGTTAGACTACAAACAAATAAACTTTAACTGTATAAAAATAGCATCTATACAAATAGCAATTAATCATACTCAGAATTGACCAGGAATGAAGAAATTATAGCTCTCTAACTCAGTAATTAGTTATTAAGATATTTGAAGAGACAAATTCAGAAATTTTAGCTACACTTTCAAGTACGTATGTTTGTTTTTAGAAACAATCCTCAAGTACAGATCCCCTTTCCCTGTGTACTCGGATAAAAAGCTGCTGCTCTTTCCATCATTGCTTTGTTAGCAATATTTGCATATATATGGAAATGTAGATAATATATAAACAAATATTATAGATGTATTTGCTTATATAATATAGCAATATTTACTTAACCAGGCTTTGGTTGAGGAAACTGTTACGTTGATATAGTAGTTTTAATTTATTTACCTCTGTAATGCCTGAAAGATAAATACCTGAATTTTATTATTAAATATAAAATATCCAAAAATATTTCTAATATGGTACAATGTAACTGTTCTAAATTGCATGCACATGTTAAGCATTTGAATTACCTTTGTGTGAAGAAATATATATCTGGTTGTAAATAGTTTTCCTTGTGAAATAAGAAACTAAATAGTTGAGTCCTGTTTTTCTTTTTAAAGTACAATTTGGGATGGCCATACATTCAGATCTGTGGTCCTCCATTGAAGAATGGTTGACCTATCGGGGACCACACCCATAAAGGAAATGTGTCTCCCTTCTCAACAGTCATCAGTTGCCAACAAATAGTAACTTAGGTAGGAGAGAGAATTGATGGCCGTCTCCCTTCTCCATGCTGGGATTTTCACGAAGTTATGTGGGCCAGAAAGGGTTTGGTTCTAGGAGAACTTAAAGGAAGGGGGAAATTATGATCAAAATACATTGCATGATATTTTTAAAAGGACAAAGCACTAATAAAAATGATTAAAAAAAAATTAAAAGACTACGAATCTTGTAAGAGAAGGTTAAAAAAAGAAACTAAGGTTGACATCCAGTTATGCCAGCACCATTTGTTAAAGATGCTTTATTTCTTCCATTGTATAATTTTAGCTCTTTTGTCAAAAATCAGTTGTTCATAGGTTTGTGGATTAATATAAGGGTCTTCAATTCGATTCCAATTGGTCAACGTCTCTGTTTTTATGCCAATACCAAGCTGTTTTCACTACTGTAGCCTTATAATAAAACACGGGGAAAACTAAATGGAATGCTGGGAGAAAGGAGAAGTTAAAGGAAGAGAAGCCATGTAGCCCCGCCAGAGATGGATGCCGGAACTTTAGCCACTAAGCCACAGCAACGTGGCAATACACAGATTAATAGAGATGGGTTAGTTTAGGATATGAGTTATCCAGAAATACGCTTAGGCTATTGATAAAATAGCATTGCGGATAATATGGTTTCTGTGTGATGATTTCAGGGCTAAGCAGTCGGGAAACAAACAAGAGGCCTTATTGCAGCAAAGTGAAATAATCGTCAGACCCAAATCTTGAATACAAGATGATATCTCTCAAATGTGAATCCTAGCTTTTAATGTTTATACATATGTTTTATGTGAAAGCAGTGCTGTGTGTAGGATATTAAATTAGAAAGGAGACAACAAGAAGGGGCAAAGAGGTGTGGTGGACTAGGGGAGGATACAAGAGAACACAGTATGAAAAGAGACTCCAGAAGGGTGCAGGGTGGGGTGGAGATAGGGAGAAAAAGATAGGCAAACTATCGACATAAGTTTGAAAATGCCATAATGAATCCTAGTATTTTATATGCCAATATAAATAAATAAATACATAATTTTTTATTTTAAAGATTAAAATTAGGTCCAAATCTTTACTCAGTGACCATGTTGACTTGTGTGGCTAAGACATTCTCTCTAGTCAGATTCTAGATTCTAGAATCTGGGAGACAGGGAAGTGAGTCATATGCTGAGCACTGCTCCTGTGTCATTTTTCTGTGAAAGCTACATTCACAAGGGTCTTGCAAGCCCAAGGCAATAAATGCATGCAGAAGATTAATGTCCTGAGAGAGAGTAAGTAATTTTGAAGTTACAGATCCTGATTAATATTTTTTTTTAAAAAATAGCCTTGTTAAACTTAGCTTCAGGATATTAAACTTTCATCACGAGAGAAAGACAATAATATTTAATAGATTGCCAACCCATGAGGCAAAAATACATGATTATTTTCCATTTTCTGTACCACCTCTAGGCCAGTGGTGCTAAATAAATGTTAAATTATTGTAAAACTTGGCCTGAAAGAAAACTTCTATGCAAAGGAAAATACATCATGTTGTAACCTTCACAGTGGTACGACAAGAATTCTGGTTCTGGGCAAGCATTTGAATAAGATTAAAAGGAAGGGAAAGACTCATTAATAACAAGATATAAGCCAGTTCTTAAGATAAAGTTTCAAATCTGCAGATATATGGTCTTTGTCTTTATTGTGATCCAATTAGATACCCTGTTCCCTGAACAGAATTTGGCACATAAGTGATCTTACAAGAACATCCATTAAACTAATGTATAAAGAATTTTGAAGAACTGAATTTTTTCTCCTCTTTTCATGAGTGATGTAAAACTTTCCCCCTTTGCTCATGAATATGTAAATCATAATATAAATACATCTTAATTGAAGCCAATGGCTTCTTGAGACTTTGTTGTTGCTGTTGCTGCTCTGGTTATTTATTTTAAATTTGAGGAGACAGATAAACTGAAGGAAGAGATGTAAGGAACTCTGTAACAGATCAGTTTTCACTTCTCATATGACTGAGAGGTGTCCAGAAGAAGCCATCACTTCCCGATATCATACTTAGGTCATGACTCAGGAACTAGATGCTGACAAAGAAGACGAAGGAAACTGAGACACCTGAAGTGGGGAATGAAAGTTCTAAGAAAAGTGAGAAAGCACCATGATATGTCACAGCATTCGTGACAACCAAGGGAATTTATCTGTGTTTGTTCGTGTTATGTGAAACCTACACATAACTCAGCTCCTTATACTGCTTTTGCACCCTGTTTTATTAAGACATCAGTAAATCAGTACGTCAGTCTCCAACTTCCTTTCTAAGTGCTTTATTATATATTGCCTTTTATGTGTTCTAGAGTAGGTTCAGGCATTACTTGTGTTTTTAAAAGCCTCACAGAATAGGGCCAGAGAGGTATCTCAATTGTGGTGGTTTGAAAGAAAATGGTTCCCAAAGGGAGTGGCACTATTTGGAGGTATGGTGTTGCTGGAGTAGGTGTGGTCTTGTTGGAGACAATGTGTGGAGGCAGGCTTTGAGGTCTCATATATGCTCAAGCCATTCCCAGTATAACAGACCGTTTCTCTTTCCTGCAAGATGTAGGACTCCAAACTACTCAGCACCAAGTCTATCTGCATGCCACCATGCCCTGCCATGATGACAATGAACTGAACTTCTGAACTGTAAGCAAGCCACCCAAATAAGTATTTTCCTTTGTAAGTATTGCCATGATCATGGGGTCTCTTTACAGCAAAGAAACCCTAACTAAAACATCAATGGTGAAAAGTGCTTGCCACTCAAGCCTAACAACCTAAGTTCTATCCTCACAATTCATGGTAGAAAAAAAAAAACTTACAGGAGTTTCCCTGTGATGTGCAATATGTGTGCGTGTGTGTGCACCTGCACGCGCGCACTCACACACACACACACACACACACACACACACACACACACACGGGGCAGGGAAAGAACAAAAGAGGGGAATGATAAACTAAAAAAGAAACCGCCTACCTTTCATCTTCATTGATTTTCTATTTTTGTGATAAACCACTGGTCCAAAACCCACATAGGGAGGAAAGAATTTATTTGGCTTACAAATTACAATTCATCATTGAAGGAAGCCAACATAAGAACTCGATGCACAACCTGAAGGCAAGAACTGATGAGACCACTGAAAAACATTATTTTCTAGCTTGCTGATCTTGGCTTGCTCAATTTACTTTCTCGTACACCCTAGGACCACCTGTTCAGGCATGAAACTTCTCACTGTGGGCTGAGGCCTGCCATATCAATCATCTAATGGGGCCAACTAATTGGCCTACAGGAAAATCTAATGCAGGCATTTTCCCAATTGATGACTTTAGTTTGTGTCAAGCTGTCAGAAACTTAACCAATGCACTCATCTTAAGGTCTCATTAACAATGGCAACAGACTCATATTTGTGTTCTGTCATTTTTATATTCCTGCATGAATCCCATCATTCTCCCAACAGATTTCTCTTTTTATTTGGTGTGTTGTTGTATATATTATAGGAAGCTTATATTTCTGCAGTCTTTACTTTGAAGGTATTTGTACTATGGAAAACATTGCTAAATTTACCCTCTATTTTCTCCTACTACTTCTTCTTTTCCAAAACAAGGCTACTCCATGTAGCCCTGGCTGTTTTACAACTCATTCTGTAGACCAGGCTGGCCTCGAACTCACAGAGATCTGCCTGCCTCTACCTCCCAAGTGTTGAGATTAAAGGTGTGTGCCACCACCACTTGTTTCTTATTTACAGATCATTGATTTCTTAAGGCATTCTACCAAATAATAACCATCTTCTACTGCAGCTGATGTGACTACATCCTTAAGGAAAGGCAAGCAGAAGTTGACAAGCATGTTACTCCACTGTTTCCTCCACTGTACAACACTGCTGACGTTTCTGTTCCCCTTTTATCTCTCCCCTTCTGTTGGGGGTGAGGACATGGGTCAAAGAATCCCAAGTTACACCAAAAGATTCCACTTATATTATCTTTAGCATAATGGGCAAACTCATGGAACAGGAACAAGAAGTCCAACCTCAATGTGTGACTTGGAAACCAGAGAGAGCGAGCCCTGATGGGCAGGCAGTTTTTCTTTGGATACCCAAAGGCCACGCCTTTTCTGACAGCCAGCTCAGCTCAGCCTCTACATTTTACAGCTACTCCAGCAATATCTGGAAATACCTTCAAAGCTAGTTTAATCACATAATCAAAATTAACTCTTGTTAAACATGCCCCTCTCCCAGACACCCAGATTCCAATGACTCTCTGAAATGGCCTCTGTTTTTTCCAAACACACAACCCAAAGGCTACCTGTCCTGAACTGCTGCTGCGTCTTTGTCCTCTGGGTCTTTTAACACTAGATTTTAAAAAGTCCCAGACTAGCCAGTTCATCTGAGCACAGAGAACTCACATTTTTCTGAACCGAGCTTCCTATTGTAACCCCCAACGTCCTATGGGCAGCTCTCTATGATGACACTTGAACTAAGGGTAATTTTAGTTAGTGCATTTGCTCTGGTCCTGTTCACAAAATTGGAATTGGATCTTGATTTTTTTTTTTGTCCACCTTTCTTTGCTCCTCATCCATTAGCTTTTCCAATTCTCCAGGGACCCCTTTCATTTCTCAGATGAGGTCCCTGCAAATGACACAGTTCCCCTTCTCACCCCATCCTACGGTAGCATACAGGCTAAAGAGCCCTCAGTCCTACCAAGATTCTGATAGGACTACTTCTTAGCCACCTTCTCTTAGAGACAAAACACTGTCACCATTGCAGAAGCCTCTAGTGCCAACTCTGTGGTGTCTGCTTGCTCTGGGTGAGTTTTTCAGGCCCAAGATCATTGAAAAGTATTTGCATGTTACTACCTTAAAGGCATTATATTTAATTCAGAACAAATCTCTATTCTTTTCCCTAAATATAAAGCATTATTTATGGATAGGGTAAACATTCATCTTCACTTATCTCAAAGAGCCTTTGTTTATGCCTGTTGTCTTGGCTTAATTATTAACAGGGTCCACATTCAAAGTTGCTGTGGTCTGCAGACAAACTACATACTTACCACAGATCAAACATGCATATCTAATTCTTGCTTCTTATAAAGTTTGTCATTCATATAATCTCATTCTAAAGTATTTTCCTAGTTTATGCTTCATTATGTAAAACCAAATCTTTGGACACAAAGCTCTGTACCAGTTATATGAACAGCACATAAATGCTACTGTTTGCGATTTAAATTTGGATGTTAATCCTTCATTTTATGCAGGCTTGTATATTCTGGGTTCAAATAATTCCAGAAACTTATAAATGATAACACAGAATTTGGATTTGAGGTATAGTTAAGAAGTAAGCCGAGTGGTGGTGGCACACACCTTTAATCCCAGCACTCTGGAGGCAGAGGAAGGTAAATCCCTGTGAGTTTGAGATCAGCCTGGTCTACAAGAGCTAGTTCCAGGACAGGAACCAAAGCTACATAGAGAAACTATGTCTCTAAAAACCAAAAGAAGAGGAAGAGGAGGAGGAGGAAGGGGAGGAGGAAGAAGGAGGAGAAGGAGGAGGAGAAGGAGGAGGAGGAGGAGGAGGAGGAGGAGAAGAAGAAGAAGAAGAAGAAGAAGAAGAAGAAGAAGAAGAAGAAGAAGAAGAAGAAGAAGAAGAAGAAGAAGAAGAAGAAGAAGAAGAAGAAGAAGAAGAAAGAAGAAGAAGAAGAAGACTTGTCTAAACCTTGGTTAAATTTTCAGCACTCAAAATAAAATAATAATAAATGAAAATATTAGCTACTATGTCTGTTCCATCTGTCTCATTGGAATCCTCCCCACATATTTATTCATTCCAGTGGACTTTTACAGGTAAACAGTACATACTCTACCAATGACATTTGAACGATTGATCCTAAACCCTGCATTACAACGTTCTGCTCATCACAGGAGCACTCAGTAACTTACAAGTAAAGGGTGCTGATGCACCAAGCCTGTGAAATTTGTTAGTGTAGTAGAGGTATTGATTTCTGATTGTTGTTGAAGCAGACTGCCAATGAAAAAATAAATATCGAAAACATCCTTAAAATATATCACTAGATACAATATTTTTAGTAAGAGATTAATGTGAGTCAAGATTTTTCAATCTGTGAGCTACTTACATTTTGGACCATCTCATATTTTGCTACTGAAGATGTCCTGTGCATTTTCATATACTTGGAGTATCTTTGCCTGATCTCTCCATCCACCAAATTACACCAAACCCAAATACCCCCAACTACTATCAAATGCCCCACTGGAGAAAGTTTGTTCCTCAACGAGAGAGAGTATCTGAGGAAGCAATGGCAGAACAAGAGACCAAGCTCCGCATCTCATCCAACAGCACAGCATCGGGGTAGATGTGCAGTATCTTCAGTCATGGGTGATGTATTTCAACCACACAAAAGTTTTTTGAGAACATTTACTATGTGAAAGCTGCTTTCTTAAATGTTATGAGAGGATTAAGAGTAACAAACTAAAGTAAGGATCCTCCCATCTCAAACACCAAAAGATAAGACATCTCTGATGTAAGAGGCTTCATTTTAATTCAATATGTGTCTATATCATCTGGGAAACTGGGTAATACATTTACTGAACATCTAAGCATCGTTACCGGAGTAATGTAAGTGAGCAAATATTTGAAATAGATCATCTAAGGGAATAGTATAACAGCACAGAACTATATTATTCAGGTCACAAATATTTGATGAATCAGTGAGCAAATTCATGTAAACTGTAAAATGAGAGGCTGCAGAAGCGCTTCAGAGAAGATAGGGTCTTCTGGGTGGAAACCTAACAGGAGGATGCTGGCCTTTTACTAAGGATGAAGAAAAGGCTTGCCGGGAAGCCACACTTTATTTTGAATTTGTAATAGTCTTTCCTCTTGAGCTTTTCATATTAAGCTTAAACAAGTTGGAAATTTACAGCATGAAGCCTCAGGAAACTAGGTGGATTCCCTGTACTCTAGTCTATGAGCTCAGGGCCAGAAGTGTGTTTTATTGGATGCAAAATGTAAGAATAGAAGCAGCCTGCAAGGCAGGAGACTTCATTTCCAAACTTGCTTTCATGATTCATGTGAGATATTGTAGAATTTCTAGGTCACGAAATGTGTATGTATGTGTGTGTGTATATGTATAGGTGTATATATATATATATATATATATATATATATATATATAATGTGTGCATATACGTGTGTATGGATATATGCATATGTAGGTATACATATACGTATATATGTATGTATGTGTGTATATATACATATATATTGAGAATTCTATCTTACCTTCCTATCTCAAGTTAAATATCATACAAATATCCAAAAACTTGTTATAAAAATGAAGTCAACCAATTACATCCACAAGTTTTCCATGTACAGGTTCAATCAGTCAGGACTGACCATATTCAGGAAAAAGTTCCTCTGTACTCAAGACAAGCTGACTTTTTTTCTGACCGTCATTCACTCAACAATTCAGTATAACAAGTGTTACCTCACACCTCATATATACATGGTACACAGTGTTTTTAATATAGGACTATGAACAGGTTATATGCAAATACAGCATATGATTTGGGTTCTTGGTATTAGGCAGGTTCCAGAACCAATATTCATGGAATATCAACAGAAGACTATATAATCTGTGAATTGTGTATAAAATGAATCATTGTACTGAATGGTTTCTCAGGTTACTTCCAGATCTGACAAAAAAGCCTGGAGTTTTATCATAAAGGCTGCTCAAATCTCCATAATAGGACACAATTATGAAAGAATAGCATAGAGGTTTTCAGTTACGTAAGATTCATTTACCAACTTACTGAAGTAGGTAGACTGAGATTCTGATGATAAAACCCTCAAGGGACTGATACTTTTGAAAAGAACTAAAAGTGAATTATCCATCCTGTTATATAAGAACTGTGAAGATTCACCAGATGATTTCAACATTTGGAAGTAAAACATTTCCATAAACATTCTTGCTCCTAACTTCTCAGCATCCATTAACAAAAACTAATAACAGCTCAGATCCTCTTACCCTGGCTTCCAAGGAGGCTACAAAGAGCATTTCATCTTTTCTAACCAAGCTGTGCTTTCCTACAATGAGACACTATTGGATTTTTATAGTGGTATGTCTTTTATAAGCATTATATGAATTATACAAAATAACAGAGCGAATATGTTCAAAGGATATTATGCACATACATGGAAATATCGTAGTGAAACTTTATTGAATTTTACTGTTGAGTTCTAGCCAGTCCACATTCCTTACTACCCTAGCCTTCTGCAGAAAGCGAAAGTAGTGTATTTATCAGAGTGATGTGTTCAGTATGTGTTCTACTTCATTTTCTTAAGGAATGTGGGGAAGGAATTGCAGGAAGAGTGGGAGTACGGATTTGATCAAAATATGCTTGCATGAGTATTAAATAAATTACTTTAGAGAAGTATATTAAGTCTGGAAAACCTCAAGATTATCTGTGTAGTGTAATATAGTGACTTGACATATGTTTATGATATTATAATGTTTAACAAATGATTAATTCAGTTGGATGAAGCTTTTTGCTGTTTTGTTTGTTTGTTTGTTTTTCCCTTAACAAAGCAGACTCTTCTGCCTTTTTGCTTTCCTCTTGCAGCTTTTCTGGGGGAATCTATCCACTTAAACAAAACATGAGAAGCTAGAGAAACGTTGATAGGAGAAAGCAAAACTCATTCCTAACGCTGAGCTTACTCTCAATCAAAATCAACATCTCGGTTCCATCTGTTCTTCAGGATTTGTGAGAAGCAGAGGTGCCAGTTGGCCTGGAACATTCTGGAGTGAGATGAAAATCTCTTACTTGGAACCTAGATATTGTATGCTGTCAGCCAGCATGAGGTTTAGATATTTTATGGAAATGTTTGCCCAAAATAGCCTACAGTGGCTTGGGGGGAAAAGGATGATTTGTTTCATTCAATGAAGAGTTGGATCAGGGAGACTGTGGTGGGGGATTGCTTGAGCTCCTCTGTTTGGTTCCTTCTCCCTCGTGCACCTCCTTTCCTGTAGCTGATACAGAGCTCAGATGGGCTGCATCTATATTTACTACTTCCTTTGTCTGAATAAGAATCTGTAATTTCTTCATATTGGGCAAGGATGATTCACTGCCCCCCCCCCCCAGTATTGCTGCTAATTGGAGAATTACCTCACTGCAGACTTGTGCACAAACTATGGCTCAACTCAATATTGCAGCTGCATTAGGTCAGAGAAATGTTTATGGAGACAATACTGAAATCCCAGATTTTTAATTAAAAATATTTTTCTAAAAGCTCTTGATAGCAAAAAAGTGTTTCTTTAAACACAAAATTGAACAATTAAAGAAACTTAAGACTGTACTTAGTTAAAATATAGCCACTGTGTGACTATGTGGATAGGAATTTTACTGGGAGATGAATAGAAAACAACATAAAAATCCTCCTTTGTATTTACATTGCCAAGAAATTGTGTCCAGGGGAAAAGGTCCTATTTGGTGCTGAAATAATGCATGTAGCACAGAAAATCCAATATAAATACAAACATCAAGTAGTAAATCAATCAAAATGATAAGAACCACCTGAAATATTCTTTGAAATAACACCACAGCTGAATTTAGATAAAAGATGTATTTATGAGGGGCAAGCATCTGCATAGGCTACGATCCATCACAAGAGGAGGATTAAAGGTAAGTGCATAAATTGGTTAAGAAAGAAAACATATTTCAGAGAATGGTGTCCATCCATTTAATTTTAATTCCATGGGAAACTGTACTCTAGGCCACACCCTGTTTGCAGTCATCAGCCAACATGAATGGACAGAAGAGATGCATTCTGAGCAGGGGTGAAATTGGTTAGTCTGGTCCCATGAATTGTAGCCAGGCAATAGTAAGTAGAGGTTGAAAGTTTGCATTATCCTGGAATGTCTATTTTGTACTCTTGTTCCCCTAAACAGCACTGATCATTGAGAACTGAGAAAGAATTACTCATCCTGAATAGTTGAAAATCCCATCATCATGAGGCTAAGTGAGAGCAGAATAAAGAGAATGCTTTAATAAAATCAAGTGATAACTTATCTTGGCTCTATACTCTGCTCAAACAGAGACCACAAATCAGGAAGTGACTGCTCCTGTTGATCCTGGACTTAGCAAAAACATTCAGGGTGTGGTTATGAACAAATAGATTCTAATAGTGTATCTTGTAAATAAAACTTAAAAGGAACTAACTAAAAGACTGTGTCCAATTTGAGTAAGAATACTGAAAAATAATGTCATCGTGTATTTTTTTTTTCATGTTGATTACTGAGAACACACATACAATTCTTTGAATGTAGAGAAGTTGAGCTGGTGCCTACATAGAACATTCACTCTTTCATTCTAATGTCTTTGGTAGAGGAAAATCCTCTGCAAGATAACAAAAGAGAAACAGAAGCACAAACCCAGCCACAAAACTTTTGACCTACAATATGTACTGCCTGCAAGACATGCTAGGGTAAGAGTGGCATAGAACTCATGGGAATAGCCAACCAAGATCTGATTTGACTTAAGATCCACTCCATGAGACAGAACCCAACACTGGGTGGCCAAGAACCAGAGACTACATAGTACAGAGACCTAGGGTAAAGTCAAATACTGCTGATATGTATGTATGTATGTATGTATGTATGTATGTATGTATGTATATGTATTGATATACATATATATCAATAAAACAACTCCTAATAATATTCTGCTAAACTCATAGATCAGTTTCTTATCCAGTCATCATTAGAGAAGCTTCCTCCCACAGCAGATGAAAACAAATACAGAGACCCACTGCCAGACTTTATGCAGAGAGAGAGAGAGACCTTGGAACACACAGTTCCAAATTGAATGTCCCCATCAACACCCCACTCCCCAGCTCAGTAAACCCAGAAGAAGAGAAGGCAGAAAGATTTTAAGAGCCAGAAGGGATGGGGGATACCAGAACAAGCCCTTCTGAATCAACTGACCAAGGCTCATACAAACTCACAGAGACTGAAGAGGAAAGAACAGCCTACACTGGTCTGTATATTATAGCTGTAAGCTCAGTACCCTTATGGGACTACTGGGTGTGTGAATGAGTATGTATGTGTGATTCTTGTGCCTGCCCTTGGGGATCTGCACAGCCTGAATGTGATGACTTTTGTTTTATCATATCATATTTTATCAGCCATGTTTGGTTATTATCTCCTAGAAACCTATTCTTTTCCAATGAGAGACAGAGGAGTGGATCCTGAGGGGAGGAGAAATGGGGAGTCACTGGGAAGAGGAGAAGGAAGAGAAAGTGTAATTAAGGTACATTATATGAGAAAAGAATCTATTTTCAATAAACAACAAATTTTAATAATTCAACAAATAATCACTTTTTAAGATATCCATGTCTGGGTACATGGTCCTACCATGGTCAGGGTCTAAGCGGAAATCTTTTGGCTCCTGTTACCACACAGTGATGTGGGATTCCCCTCTGTATTCTGTGGATGCCATTGTTTAATAAAGGACTGCTTTGGACCTATAGCAGGACAAAACTTAGCTAGGCAGGGAAAACTAAACTGAATGCTAGCAGAAAGGAGGCTGAGTCAGAGAGAAGCCATGTAGCCCTGCAGGAGACAGAAGTGGGAACTTTAGCCAGTAAGCCACAGCCACCTGGCAATACACAGATTAATAGAAATGGGTTAAATTAATGTGTAAGAATTAGCCAATAAGAAGATAGAGCTAATGAGCCAAGCAGTGATTTAATTAATACAGTTTCTGTGTGATTACTTCTGGGCTGAGCAGCTGGGAATCAACAAGCCGCCTCCCTGCAACAACTGAGGGCCTTGCTGACAGGATCTATTCAGCCAACTGAGACCATATTTGTATGAAAGTACATGTTGCTGCCAAGGACACACTGATCTGGGAAGGCCTGTGCTGCCCCTTGGGGTCATGGAGACGTCCAGGCCCAGGCTGCTGCCTAGGGCATGTCTGGATCCATGACCCTGAAACAACCAGGGTCTGGAATCATGTTCACACCCCATGTTACCACCAAGGGCTCTGTGGATGCCCAGGGTTTGGTCAGCCAACTGAGACCATGTTGTTGTCCAAGACCATGTGCCACCAGGGTCATACTGATTTGGGTGACCTGTGCCACCAGGGCCATGATGACATGTGGGCCAGGGCTGCTGCTGAGGGCCATGTCTGGGTCTGTGGTCCTGCTGCAGCTGGGGTCTGTGTTGATGTCAATGGTCTGTGTTACCAGCAGGGATCATATGAACCAAGCATGTTGAAAATGAAGGGCTATGCTGAACTAGCTACACCCATCACTGGCCCTGCAATAGCTGGTTCTTCTCTTTGCTGAATACTTTAAGAGCAGAATTTCCTCCACCACCACCACTCGGGAAAGATGACCCCAACTCTCACCATGGGTTTGCACCATACCTGAGCAGCCCACAAGAGTTGACCCTGTTGTCAGGATGCAGTTGAGCAGCCCTGAGAGCATAAGAGCAGTAGAATTGCCCTGCCCCACCCCCTTGTCTGCCATGTGGCATGGATGAAGGAAAGATTCCCTCTCCCACACCACCTTCTGCCTCTTGCTACCAGCAGTGGGAGAGAGAGCTGGCCCTGGGATCACAAGAGTAGAAGAACTAGCTCTGCCCTTCACCAGCTGCAGTACACAGGAGAGTGGACCTGCGCCCTACCATGGCAGCACTTCAGAGCTTCCCCTGTTGTCCGGGATGCAGGTGAGCCAGCCCCAAGGGAGTAAGAGCAGGAAAGCTGACCCCACCCCCACCACCACCTTCTATGCCTCCTACAGCAATTGGAAAAGAGGACCCTGCACCTTTCCTGGGCAAGACAGTGGAACCAGCCCTGATGGTGTGAGTGTGAGTGAGCCCACCCAAAGGCCTGGGAGCAGGAGAACTGACCCCACTACTCCTTACTACAAACTGTGTAGGATGGGCTGGCTGAGGCAGTGCTGAAGAAATGACCAACCCAGCTGCCACTCAGTCCCAAAACCTGGGCTATGGGTTGACCGGCCGCAATAGCCACCTCTTCTACAAACTGTTAGAGTATGAGAAAGGGACAGACCTACAGATCCAAAACTGCAAGATCTCCATGACACAGGACAAGATATCCAAGAGGAACTGCAGGAAGATCCTGTTATCAGTGGTATAGCAGAGGGCAGAGGCTTTGAACCAGACCAGTGACTCAAGGCAATGAACACTTGCAAATGAAGGTGAAAGGACTGAGGTTGAATTATGTGACTCTCTGGGCCATACCAGAGCTTCCAGAATAAGAGTCTTTTCCTTCTCCTTCTTCCTTTCTCTACTCTCTCCTTCGTTCCTTCTTTCCTTCCTTCCTTCCTTCCTTCCTTCCTTCCTTCCTTTCTTCCTTCCTTCATTCTTTCCTTCCTTCCTTCCTTCCTTCCTCCCTCCCTCCCTCCCTCCCTCCCCCCCTCCCTTCCTTTCTTTCTTTTTTTTTTTGTTGTTGTTTCTATTGTTGTTTCACTTTTTTTTCTTGCTTTGTTTTGTTCAGCTGGTTTGGTTTTGGATTTTTCTTTTAAATATTGTTTTGTTTGGGGAGGAGGCTGCAAGAGTGGAGGGCAGGTGCAGGGGGACGGGAAGATGGGTAAGATCGGTATGCATGATGTGAAATCTGAAAAGAATCAATAAAAGTTAAAAAGAAGATACCCTTCAACTGACTGATAAATGGGTGACAAAAATGTGGTACATAGACACAAGGGAGTTTTGCTAAATGGCTGTTAACTTGACACAAGCTATAGACATCTGAGAAGAGGGAACCCCAATTGAAAAAAATGCCTCCATAGGACTGGGTTGTAGGCAAGCCTGTAGAGCAGTAGTTCTCAGCCTGTGGGCCGCGAACCTTTTAGGGTTGAATGACACTTTCACAGGGGTCGTATATCAGATATCCTGCATATCATACATTTATATTACAAATCATAACAGTAGTAAAATTACAATTATGAGGTAGCAATGAAATAATTTCATGGTTGGGGGTCACCACAACCTAAGGAACCATATTAAAGATTGAGGAAAAACTGCTATAAAGCATTTTTTTATTAATTTATTTATTTATTAAAGATTTCTGTCTCTTCCCCGCCACCGCCTCCCATATCCCTCCCCCTCCCCCAATCAACTCCCCCTCTCTCATCAGCCCTAAGAGCAGTCAGGGTTCCCTGCCCTGTGGGGAGGCCAAGGACCTCCCATCTCCTTCCAGGTCTATTAAGGTGAACATCCAAACAGCCTAGGCTCCCACAAAGCCAGTATGTGCAGTAGGATCAAAACCCAGTGCCATTGTTCTTGAGTTCTCAGCAGTCCTCATTGTCCACTATGTTCAGTGAGTCCGGTATTATCCCATGCTTTTTCAGACCCAGTCCAGCTGCCCTTGGTGAGTTCCCGAAAGAACATCCCCATTGTCTCAGTATGTGGGTGCACCCCTCATGGCCCTGAGTTCCTTGCTCGTGCTCTCTCTCCTTTTGCTCCTGGTTTGGACCTTGGGGTTGTAGTCTGGTGCTCCAATGTGGGACTCTGTCTGTGTCTCCTTTCATCACCTGATGAAGGTTAATATCCAGGAGGATGTCTATATGTTTTTCTTTGGGTTCACCTTCTTATTTAGCTTCTCTAGGATCATGAATTATAGGCTCAATGTCCTTTATTTATGGCTAGAAACCAAATATGAGTGAGTACATCCCATGTTCCTCATTTTGGGTCTGGCTTACCTCACTCAGGATAGTGTTTTCTATTTCCGTCCATTTGCATGCAAAATTCAAGAAGTCATTGTTTTTTACTGCTGAGTAGTACTCTAATATGTATATATTCCATACTTTCTTCATTCTTCCATTGAAGGGCATTTTTTAATTAGTGATTGATGTGGGAAGAGGTCCAGACCATTGTGGGTGGTACCACCCTAGGCCGGTAGTCCTGGATTCTATCAGAAAGCATTCTGAAGAAACCGGGCTGCTTTCTCCATGGCCTCTGCATCAGCTCCTGACTCCAGGTTCCTACCCTATTTGAGTTCCTGCCTTGGCTTCCTTTAGTGAACTGTGATTCGGAATATATAGACTAAATAAACCCTTCTGTCCTCAAGTTGTTTTGATCACAGTGTTTCATCCCAGCAATAGAAACCCTAACTAAGACAGAAGTAAATGGATGGACTCAGAAAATAAGATACTGAGTGAGGTAACCCAGACTCAGTAAGATAAAGTTTCATGTTCTCTCTTATTTGCGGATTATAACTCTTAATATTTAGATTACCTATATGTCCAAGAGTAACAACAGAACCAGGAAAAGTAAAAATGGACTATCGACTGAGAGGCAAGGTGAGGGTGTGGGGAGCCTTGGAGGGAGACAGTAGAAAACAGGGAGTTGCAGGGGATCTGCACACTCCTCTACGTTTTATGGGCATTTCACATGCATAGGACACAGACATACATACAGGCAAAACATCCATACCCACAAAATAAGAATGAATAAATGTTTTAAAATGTATTATATATACATGTATACATATGACTATATGTGTATGCATATATTTCTAATGGAGTTATACTGCATAGGATGATAATGTTCAACCCAAGAACCATACACTAATAAAACACCAGAGCTAGGTATGGGAAATTGTTTGTCTTCCAATTGTTTGTCAGGAGAGTGAAAGAGATTCCAAAAATTATATAGATTGTGTCCTAGAACTTGAAATTAAGATCATATTGCTGAAGACTTGACACACTTCAGACTTGAAGGAATTGAACTGTAACTGATTTGGAAGGCTTTTGTCTGATAACTAGCTCTCATAAAATCTGAAGTTGCTACATGATGCCAGGAAAGAAAAATGTCATCAGTTGTCTTCTCCAGTAATAAACCCCAGGAATCACAACATGATCTGCATGCCATGATAGTCTCAATGGTACAGCAGTGGCAGGTATATCTCAGGGGTAACCAACAGTTATCTAATTGAAAATAAGGCACACTCAATAGGGGATCAATTACATCTGGTACTGTAAACCTAGACAACTACCCATGGCTAGAGCGATCATGGTCCCTAAAGGAAAGCTTACCACTGCCACTTCCCTAAACCAAGATCTTTTCTAACTGTGTTCTAAGGAATTATCAATATACTCACAGAGAAGTGAGGTTCTCATACCTGATTAAAGAATCTTCTCTTTCAGTAGGAGAGCATTACAGAAACCCAGATCTGGTAAAAATACAGGGAATAACTAACCATAAGGTGTCCAACCCTAATTGATACATCTACCATACAATCCCTACACTGAGGATAAAGGAGAGACTGTTGGAGCCAGAGGATCAAAATATTCAAGATAGTGTCTTTTACAAATAACAGAGAAGCTGCATCCATAAAATTTAGCAATATGGTTCCCTACACAAGACCAGCGCAATGACAACAACAGCTGATATGCCAACATATGCAGTTGATGTGAACACATTAATAAACTTGGAGTCACCAATAATGTGTTAGTGTCACATTAGGGACAAAAATCAAAGCACTTTCCTCTTGGTGTCATATAATCAAGAGCAAGTCCAGATTTGAATGAAGATCTACAGACAGCTAAGGGCTGCTAAGAGACAAACTCAGTTTTCTCCAGAATGACCCCTTTGATAGGTTCTCCAACCCCAAGTGGTCAGCCCTAATCACATAAACACACAAACAACACTAAATGTACAAATTAGGGTGTGTGTGTGTGTGTGTGTGTGTGTGTGTGTGACTATAATAATTAAAGAAGAAAAGATAATGAATTTAAGAGGGAATCATGAGAGGAGTAGGAAGGGCAGAGAAGGGGATGAAAATGATGTAAATAATAGTATTCATGTATGAAATCATTTTAAAAATAAACAATTTAAATTAAAATAAGTAAAATTGCTAAGTATAAACTTATATGTGTGTTATAGTGAGGCATAGATAACACTCATAAACAAGAATGGGATCATTAAAAAGTAAAGTATTTTCAGTAAAAATATAAAAAGTTTCAGATTTTTAAAACGTGCGACATTATTATCTATTAGCTCTGACCCAGGACTGAAATAGCCCCGAGCAAGTCACTGACCAGGTGAACTCTCTGAAGACTCATTTCCGTGGTTTCCGCTAATTTGAAAAGCAGTTGTTCTCCCTTATCCTGGCTCAGAAAGGGAATAGCTCTTTACTTTGGTTACCCATACAATAAAAATTAATGTGAACAGCTAAAGTGGAACTAGCAGTGTGTACATGCACGCAGCATGCCCGTGTGTGTGTGTGTGTGTGTGTGTGTGTGTGTGTGTGTGTGTGTGTGTGTATAGACACTGGCCAAATTCAACCTTAGGCAGCAAGTTTTAGCACCTTCTGGCTACTCTACGAAAAGGGTTCTGTGCCAAAATTACACTGTAGGTTTTAGTAGCAGAAGAGAATAATACAGATAAATCACTAAATCTGATGTCCCTAAACTGCTCTTCTGTTGGCTTGATTGAGGCAAGCCACTGACCTCTAGAACTTAGATGGCTTTTCAAAGACCTAAGGGACCGGAGAAGACAAGAGATAATGGCACTAGATAGCAGCTATGTGCATCAGTTTTTTGTTTTGTTTATCTTATTTAAAATTTTATTTATTTTTATTTTTTAAACAATCTTATTGTACATATCAATCCCGGTTCCCCCTCCGTCCCCTCATCCCACTGTCCCCACTTTCTCCCCACCCCAACCCTCATCCACTCCTCAGAGAGGGTGAACCCTCCCATGAGGTATCAACAAACTCTGCCCCATCACTTGAGGCAGGACCAAGGACCTCCCCGCTGTATCTAGGCTGAGCAAGGTATCCCTCCATAGGGAATGGGCTCCATAGAGGTCATGTACTAGGGATAAATACTGACTCCAATAAGAAGCTTCTGTAAGGCAAAGGACAGAGTCAACAAGACAAAACAGCAACCTACAGAATGGGAAAATATCTTCACTAACCTCACATCTGACAGGAGGCTGATCTACAAAATATACAAAGAACTCAAGAAATAGACATTGAAATACCAAATAACCGAATTAAAAAATGGGGTACAGATCTAAACAGAGAACTCTCAACATAGGGATCGTGAATGGCCAAAAGACACTTAAGGAAATGCTCAACATCCTTAATCATCATGGAAATGAAAATCAAAACAACTCTGAGATTCCATCTTACACCTGTCAGAATGGCTAAGATCAAAACCTCTAACGTGTGCCTATTTTGACTACAGTGGAGAGGTAGACCTTTTGGAGGGTTGGGGAATAGAGAAAGGTGGTCTGTCACCACAGTCAGTCACTCGCCCACAGCTGCTCCTGTGCTGCCTTACTGTCTCTAATTAAGACAATGGTAACTGGTGGGGGGAAAAATCATCACTCAACAAATGTCAGCAATCATCTAATACAAGTTAACATTGTTTTTCATGTTTGTTGTGAGTTTCTGGGACTCATAGACAAGAAGAGAAAATACTGAGCCAATAGAGATACTGCATATACTAAAGCAGAGGTATCAGGCCCTGTGTTACATGCTGAGGAAGTGACAGTGGGCATAGTCCTTGTCCTCAGAGAGTTTACATGAATCCCACTGGAGAGCAAGATCAAGGCTACTGGCAGGATTAGCACCAGTGCTATAAGAACACAGAGAGGGCACACACATCCTCGGAAGTCAAGACTAGCTACAAATGACAAGAAAGCCACCTGGAGCAAGGCTGTCCAAAGGTATTCTGATGTAGACAATCTTCATGGGACAATTGATGGCCCATCAACTGACTACTGAAGCTGGCTGTACTGGGAATGTAAGAATCTATGATAGGTACATTCAGTGAAGGGTGAGAAATATTTATGTTTGTGTAGGATAGTTTTTCAAAACTTGTTTTCTGCCACTTGAGTATTATGTTGGCCTCTCTCCCGCCCTCTTTTTTTTCCTTTCATTCCTCTAGAACTGTCCCTATACAGTAGGGGACAGGGAGATAGAGGAGCAGCATTGGACACAGGACAGGAGGGGTTTATTACATAGGTAAGGATAGAATGGAAGGCTGTCTAATGTCAGTAACAGATGGGGGTCTCATTCTTAGGACTGAGAAGTCATCAGCTTGCCACATAGTGCTTCAGTGTACTTAATAAAAAGTGCTTGACAGCGAACATAAACATCTTTTAAAGGTATGCAGTTACTCAGAAAATTACAATCCCATGCTCCTCAAGGAATAAGTGTCTGAGTCTTGTCTCTCCACTTATGAATGAAGAGCAGAGCATGGAAAGAAAGTGGAAGGATTTAGTTTAAGGGAGTCAGGTCCTGGGTTCAAGTCCTCTACCACGACCAAAAATAGTTCCATGTTTGTTTGCTAACTAACTAGAGACTAGTTACTAGAGACTAGTAACACATGGTGGAGAGTGACCCCCATGCACTGGTTTCTAATTTATGCTCAAATAGATATTTATGAAGAGATCCTTTGTGCACATCTAGTCCAGCAAGAAGAGCTTCCCCCACTGAGGTTTCAGGGGAGACCTTAAATTTCCCTAAATTCAAGCTGTCACCTGCTATCCAAAGATGACCCTGAGACATCATTGCAAAACCTTGGCTTAACAGAAGACAGTTTGGAAAATTACCACCTAGCTCAGTCTTCTTTCAATAATGGATTTCTGTAGCATTTTGAGTTTTAATTTATACATTTAATTTCACCTTCAGTAGATGAGCTTTAATTTAACTAAAGATGAACTATATGCTAGAGTAGTGGTTCTCACCCTTCCTAATGCTGTGACCCTTTAATATAGTTCCTCATGTTGTGCAGACCCCAACCATAAAATTATTTTATTGCTACTTCATGGCTGCAGTTTTGCTACTATTATGAATCGTAATGTAAATGTATGATATGCAGGCTATCTGATATGTGACTCCCAAAGGGGTCACAACCTATAGGCTTAGAACCGCCATGCTAATGACAGGATTGATTTGGCCCTAAAGATTCCAATGTTTCTGAAACAGTTAACTGACTATAAAATCCTCTATGCCCGAAGGCGTGTGACTGGGCTAATAAAGAGATCTGCATGGCATCCGAATCTCCAGGATCAAACCACTCTGCTCCCTTGCCTCTGCCCTGAAAATAAATACACATTACCTACATATTGTATCTTCCTTTCTACCAATTTGTTCATGTTTTACTAAGTCAAGTAATGAAAAATCTCAGAGGAGCCACTGGCCTCTTCTAGTTGAATTCCAAGACTCAGAGAAAGAACTGATTAGCAGCCAAACCCTCAGGAACTCAGTTCTTTTTAAAATTTTTTATTTATTTTACATACATTCTCTGCACACACACCTCCTCCTGTTCCCCCCTCACCTCACCTCCAACCCACCCCCAATCTACTCCTCCAATGGTAAGGCCTCCTATGGGGAATGAACACAGTCCGGCACTTTAAGTAGAGACAGGACCCAGTCCCTCCCCGCTGCATCAAAGCTGAGCTAGGCATCCCACAATAGGGAATGGGCTCAGAAGGCCAGCTCATGCAATAGGGATAGATCCTAGTTCCACTGCCAGGGGCTCCTCAAACAGACCAAGCTACATAACTGTTGCCCACCTGCAAGGGGGCTAGTTTGGTCCCATATAGGCTCCACAGCTGTCAATGAGTTCCCGCGAGTTGGTTCAGCTGTCTCTGTAGATTTCCCCACCATGATCTTGAACCCCCTTGCTCATATAAATCCCTCCTCACCGTACAATGGAAAAAAGAAAGCATCTTCAACAAATGGTGCTGGCATAACTGGATGTCAACATGTAGAAGACTGCAAATCAATCTGTATCTATCAGAATGCACAAAACTTAAGCCCAAGTGTATCAAAGACTTCAACATAAATCTATTTATAATGAACCTGATAGAAGAGAAAGTGGGGAAGTAGCCTTGAATGCATTGGCACAGAAAACCACTTCCTAAATATAACACCAGTAGCACCAACACTGAGAACAAGAATCAGAAAATGGGACCTCCTGAAACTGAAAAGCTTCTGTAAGGCAAAGGACACAGCAAATAAGACAAAATGACAGCCTATAGAATTGGAAAAGATCTTCACCAACCCTACATCTGACAGAAGACTTATCTCCAAAATATATAAAGAACTCAAAAAACTAGACATCAAAATACCAAATAATCAAATTTTAAAAAGTTCTTATAGATACTCCTTCCAGTACTCAGGCCTGCTCATTCTCAGAGAAAGTGAGTATTAGAGAAAATAGTTGCTTTTCCTATTGTGTCTGTCTGGAGCACAGAATTCAAGTCCCTATATCTAATTTGAGTCTTTGATTGGTTAATTTTTCTTATGTCCCACAAAAACACACTCTAAGGTTTGAATCACATTGGGGTTTTTATTGAGAAGCTGGATCTTGGATGGTCCAGCTTAGAAACAAGCTTAGTCAAACCATGGTCACTCCTGCTTATGTTTACTGGATATAGAATATTATATGCAATGCATTTTGGATGGGAAAACCTCCTTTAGCCAATGGCCTTTAAGAGACTGGACCAAGTGGGGCGAGGCTTTGGGTATTGCACTTCTTGCCTACTCAAGTAATATTATCTCTCTTCTCAGGCCTTCGATGGAGTTGAAGATTAGATAATTGTAGTTACTTTCCTCTTATGATTTGGTTAAGTCATTTCTAATATAAGACTTAGACTCCTTAGGCTAGAATGATTATTGAAACATTTAGCATATGTTCCTTGCTTAATATTGTTTATACTGGTTGTGGTTCTAATTTTTATATTTGATATCTGTTCTTATTGTACATAGTTTTGTATTGGGTTTGGGACTCTCTTATTTAGACAAAAGGGGGAGGTGATGGGGAACTTCCTTCAGCCAATGGCCTTTGAGAGGCTTGGCCAGGAGGGGCGTGGCTTTGGGTATGAAAAAACCTGCTAGGGGGCCCTTTCTCCTCACCACACCTAGATGGATTCTGTTCCTGTTGTTTCCTGGTGGTTCTCCGTAGGTTCCCATTTTATAGAGAAAAGCCTTAATGTCCCCTATTTGGAGCTAGTGTGGGGTTATTTGGTTCACATTCTGCATCATATTTTTATTGTATTTGTTGTTCTAGTACTTCCTAGATGCTGAATCTCAATGACCCTTACTCTCCTTGTCCCACATGGCAGATTCAGGAGCCAGCCATGGTAAGCTAAATATGAACAGATCGCCCAAAGGAAGTTCTTTACTTCCAACCATTATCACCTGCCAGAGTAGGACTCAGCCATTGATAAGTTTAATGGAGGCCTGAGTCACAGCAGTTTACCCTGAAGCAATACCTGCTTGCAGGAAGGACCATAAACTAAGATTACCTGAGCATCACCCAAGAACAGACCATCCAAAGGAAATGCCTAATGTTCCAACCGTTGTAGATAGGATCACCTGCCAGCACACACGCATCAGGACACCCCTAGACAAATGTCAGCCAATCAGGGGTCCTGAACCTCAAAAAACCCTCACCCCTACCTTTACTACTATAAAAACCCAACTCTAACTGAGCTCGGGGCTCTCCGTTTATTCCAATTTGTTGGACATGTGGAGAAACCGAGTTTGCAAACTTGCATAAAATAAAGGCTCTTTGCTTTTACATACGGGACTTGGTCTTCTTGCTGGCTTTTGGGGGACTTCGCGGATTTGGACATAACATAGACATTTTCAACTATTTAAAGATCACCCTTGACTTCTAGGGAACAGAATCTTTCTGACCGCTGCTTCACAACCACACAATGGAAAGTTCCAGAAACTCATTAAGGAGATTTGGGGGTTAGGCAGCCAGAAAAAATGACAAGTGTCCAATGACATCATATTCAAATTACTTGCATTGATCCTAGAGGGAAGGAGCATGAAGGAGACAGCACATTCAGGGCTAGGAATTCCAAAGAATCTTATTCTCTATACAATGAAGTTTTCTGTGTTAGCTACCAACCACTTATTTGCTGAGGCTGAGATAGTCACTGATCGATGGGCATAACAGTAAACCATGAAGAATTGTTTTACTACTATACCCATTTAGCAGATCCAGTTCTTTAGTGGTGTGGCACCTGGCATATGCCCACACCCACGGTAAGCCAGACCCAAGAGTAGTTAGGCAGCACAAACTGGATTTGGGTTGTTTTTGTTTTTTTTGTTGTTGTTGTTGTTGTTTTTTTTCTTCAAAAAGCAGAGAAAAAACAAATAGTGGGTGGGATGGGTCTGGAAGGAGTTAGGGGTGGGATCGAATATAATCAAAGTGCATTGTAACAATTCTCAAAGAATTAATAAAAATATAATTTTCACAACTGCGTTATTATCCACATAAGCTTTAGGTATTACTAAAGTAAGAAAGTAAGATAAAATTTTCATCTCCAACAAAAGTGAAAATTCTTAGAACAAAAACTAAAAGAGGAAATAGGATCCACTTCCTCTTGTACAGGAGCCGGAGTCCATTCATTGTTTAGAACAGTCTTATCCATAGCGTATCTGATCAAACACACCCTGCCTCACCAGACGGTTGTCACATTCAATAAAGCTTCATGTGTCTACATTTTGAACACTTAAAATGTTGGTTAGAACACTGAAGACTCAAAAGGCTCATTTTATTTTTTTTTAAAAAAAAAAGAAAAAACACTAAAACACTTTATTTTCTCCAATGAAAGGAGCATTGTGTCCTGTGAACCAATTAAGGCCATTTCACAGAAATTAATACTTTTCTGGCCAGGGCGAAAGGACCTTTCAAATATCCAGGGCTTCAGAGGCACTTAATTGATGGATATTAGTCTGTCTGTGCAGACAGCCGCCCTGAACGGCCTGCAGGTAAGCAGACCTTCTCTTTGAGCTCATTAACAAGAAACATTACCACATTATGGAGCAACAGAGCCCACCCTGGAAACAAGACAAAGGGGCCTCTATTGACAGGGCAAGTGTCAGAGCTCCGTGCTAGAGTGGAAATCCAGACACACATCCCCCATCCCTTGTCTACAGAAGCCATAGGCCTTTCTCTAGCATCCCACACGGATGTGCCCGGTATCCATCCAAACGGCTCTGCTAGTCTTCACGCTGTCCGTCTCCTTATAATCAAGAACATGACAACCGGAAGCATGGCATCACTGAGATCACTTCCTCTTATTGCATCCCCTTAATTAAATGGAGCCGAAAGAGAATTAATCCTGCTCAGAAGCAGGGTCTGAAAGCGAATGGTAGCAAGCGTTTAATCATCACATCACCGCCGGCAACTTTGCACTTGGCTTCGTATCCAGGCAGCAGATTATTGTAGCTTACCCAACAAACACGATGAATAACGCAGCCAGGGCCTTTGTACAGGACTCAGCCTTTGCCAAAAATGGCAGAATTCGATGGATAAGGGGGCATTGCAGTGACAGTTATTTCCGTGCCCCATGACCCTTCTTTGTAATTAAAACCCAAGTTCAATTATGTAGCTTCTACTCAATGACACATCACCCCCCTCCTGAGAGTGATGATTGCTGATGATGACATTATTTTTCACAACTCTAAAAGAAAGTGAAAAGAAACTATTGATGATCTCTCAAAGTGGGGACTCCGCATTCAATTTGTTCTGTTAGCCTTATGGCTTCCCTGGCTCCGCGCGGAAAGCGTGCCTTTGCTATGGAAGAGGTAAACTGGAATGTGTGTCCTCTCGCGCCCTCAGTTTCTCATGCCATCTGGAAAAGCACTGTGGCAGACACTGCCTAAAATCCTGAAGCCACCAGTGTTCTGATGCTCTTCTGAGGAAACGAACTGTCGGTGATACAGCCATGATTTTACAGTGACTATTTCTGCAACTGCGTACCTCTTTCAAAGGCGCTCCTTCTCTGCCTCTCGGTAGTGTTTGCTCCTCACAGTCTAGGGCTGCTTCTTCCCTGCTGAGGCAGCTTCCAAACAACAGCTGCGATGCCACCCACCAGCCCCCCAACCATGTCAACAGACTCCAGTAAACAGGTTGTGTGGTTTGACCTCTCCTCCACACGCATGTGAGAAAGCACAGGCTGGTGCAGCCTCCAACTGAGGGATGCCTCCAAGGAAGCAGCACCCACTCAAGGGAGGCTAAATCCTGCCTGCTTTGATTTTGAGGGACTAATCACTTTATTTATAAAGTTCCTTTCCTTCTGGTGCCCTGGAAAGCAGTCACAATAGTGACTAGATAAAAACGTTAATTAAGACATCACAAGCACCCCCAAAGGCATGGGGATAAGAATAAGAAAGGAGGTTGCAAATGTGGAGGGTTTTTTTTTAAAGGATCTAAAGAGAGAAACAGCAAGTGAGAGTTGTTTAAGAGCAGGGCGTCTTAATTCTGAGAGGACCCCAGGACACCAGGGCTGTAGCTCTGGGCTCTGCTCAGAAAAGAATGCTGCATCCACACACACTGGCAGGTACTGTGTGAGAGCCTCTGCCTGCAAGTCAGATCTCTCAAAAGAATGAAACCAAGCACAGTGACATGGGTAGGTCTGAGCACTCAAGCTGTCTTCTAAGCATCCCCAGGACTGGCCAGGGAAATCTATGCTGGAATTTGTTTAATCCTTTATATGAAACCTAAAATAATAAGTGTGTACATTTTAGAATCAAAGCGGATCATTGACAATCTCTTTTGCTATTGCTGGAACTGTGGCCCCCCAAAAGTCTGTGGGTGGAAACTTCATTTTCTATAATGTATGTTAGTAATATTTGGAGATGAAACTTTAAGGAGGTATTTAGGTTTAGACAGGACCATAAGCGTGGGGGGCACGTATTGGAATTTATGGTTTTACACAGAAGAACGGAGCTACCCCGCCTCATCTTTCTGCCTGTGTGATAACCTCTGCACATGCAAGGACCATGACTCTGAACCTCCACCCTCTAGATCAGCAGTTCTCAACCTGTGGGTCTAGACCCCCCACACGCACACAAAGGGTTACACTTCAGATATTGTGCATATCAGATTCACAATAGTAGCAAAATTACAGTTATAAAGTAGCAATGAAAATAATTTTATGGTTGAGGCTCACCACAACACGAGGAACTGTATTAAAGGGTCGCAGCATTAGGAAGGACGAGAGCCACTGCTCTAGAGCAATGAGTCAAGTAGACCTGCATTTTCTGTAAGTTACAAGTCTCTGGTACTTGGGGAAGGCTATAGAAAACAGACTAAGATATTCCTATCCTCAGTGGGAATGGTGATTCCCCAGAGAAAAATCAAAACTCACTGAAGTTATATGAAAAGTGGTGTTTACTGGTAGCTATGTATGGAAAAGGAATGATGATTAAACATACATCTTAGCAAAAGAACACATGTACACAAAGACACATAAAACTCGGTGATTTCCTTGCTCTGACCTGTTGAAATAACCAGGCTAGTTAAGGATAAAACAATTATATTTTTATTTGTTATAAAGGGAAAAGTCACAAAACAGGGAACGAGAAATCCAAGCACAGCAATATTCTGTGGGAAAAGGTGCAAAGAGCGCGCACATGGAGGTGCATACATTTTACCCTGGTCCCAGCAAAGCCATGCCTTAACTTAGCCCCACCTCTTAAAGATGATTGGCTAACAAGGTTCCCCATCACGGATCCATTAATTTCCAAACCCTTTAAATAGGATTCATCATGTACAGCCAAGGAGAAATGACGAATAAAATGTTTCAGGAAAGAGTGCCATGTACCACTGTCCCTCTCTCTCATTTTTTAACACTATTTGTAGGCAAAAGTTCTAGTTCTCCTAATACAGAAACGAGTTGAGACTCCGTCAAGCATTTTACCATACAATTTTATGGATTTTGGTATAAATACACTACACATTATATATTATAGCATTTGGGAGAGCAGGAGGGGGCATCAGCTCACAAAGTAACCGTTGAAGAAAGACACACAATAACAACTTAGTCACTTGTAGCATAAATACCATTTTAGTATGGCAGGCTGGCAAATGAATTCACTCTATTTAGAGTGCAATGGGCATGGCAGTAAGAGCAGAAGCACATGTGTAAGATCAGGGGATATCGCAGGTTCTATTTTGGAAGAATCCTCTTCCAGTTAGAGTAAGCCACCAATTCCTGGATCATTGATGTTAGGTCCCTAGCAGAGTTTGGACTTCTGGGCAGCAGCTTGGTAGCACTGGATTGCAGTCAGTCCTGACCAGATCTGCTCACACCCTTCCGTCCTTTCTTTTGTCTGAAGTAGAGTCACCGCTCTGTTTTCAGGGATGCTTTCTGGGCCAGGCTTGCAGCAGGAATGTTAGTTTCTTCAGGTCTTTCCATCGCAGTCACTCTTACATATACAGAATATTTAAGATCATATATGCATAATTATTGTTGTGGAAAATAGAGCTTCATTGAAAATATATTTACAGATCATGGTCTCCTCATCTGATTTGACCACTAAGGGTATTGGCACTTTGTTCTCAATTTTAAAGTAAAAACTTGTTCCAAGCCAAAGATTTGTGTATCTGTGTATATCTGTGTATTATTCATCTGTGTGTTGTGTATGTCTCTGTGTATGTCTGTGTCTGCATGTTATGTGTCTGTGTGTTGGGTATCTATGTGTATGTGCTATGTGTCTATTGTGTTGTATATATGTCTATTTGTCTACGTGTATTGTTTATCTTTGTATGTCTGTGTTTGTGTATGTGATGTGTATGTTGTTTATCTGTGTATGTTATCTATGTGTATCTTTGTGTCTTTGTGTGTGTATTGGCATGTCTTTGTCTGTGTGTTTAATGTATCTGTGTGTGTTTGTGTCTCTGTGTATGATTTTTGTGTCTCTGTGCATTGTGTATCTATGTGTATTTGCATCTGTGTATGTGTGTGTCTGTTTATCTAGGTATGTATGTTTCTCAGTATATCTCTATGTTTTTGTTGTGTATCTGTATGTGTCTATGTATGTTGTGTATGTGTGTTTGCATGTCTGTGTGTTGTGTATCTCTGTGTATATCTGTCTCTGTGTGATATGTATGTGTCTGTATGTATCTCTCTCTATGTGTGTCTATATGTATGTTGCATAACTGTGTGTGTTCTGTATCTGTCTATGTTGTGTATCTGTGTATGTTGTGTATCTGCGTGTCTGTGTCTATGTTGCATGTCTGTGTATATGTTGTATATCTGTGTGTTGTGTTTCAATGTGTGTCTTTGTGGTTTGTATTTGTGTGTATGTTGTATATCTGTGTTGTGTGTCTGTTTATCTGTGTTGTGTATGTGTTTATATGCATCTCTGTGTATGTGTTCATGTGTATGTTGTGTATCTCTCTGTGTGTTATGTATCTGTGTGCACAGTATACACCTGTGGTGTGCATATGTGTAGAGGCTAGAGGTCAACAATGAGTTTCTTCCTCAACCACTCTCCACCCTACTTTTTGAGACAAGGTCTCTCCCAGAACCAGTCTAGTCATTGGCTAGACCGACTGGCCAATGAGCTCCAGGGATTAGCCTGTATCCAGACACCCAGTGCTGAAGTCGGAGCCAGGTATACCATGCTCAGGCTTACATGGATGCGAGGTATCCAAAATCAGGTCCTCATGCTGGTAAGCCATGTACTTTACAACTCAGCTATCTCTCTCCAGCTCCCAGAACTATTTTCACAGAAATTTTAAAATGATTAAAGCTTTATTAAGAATCTGCAATTCTTTAGTAAGAGGTGTAAGAAAAAGTATGTGTCCTTCCTAGAGGACCTAAGACTTGCAGGACATAAACTCGGCATCGACTTACAACTCATGACTCTGGGACTGCAGCGAGTTTAAGTGTCTCTAGTTCTTACCTCATATGAGTGCTTATCTTTGTGGAGACGCCAGTTTCTTATGTTGGAGCTTCCTATTGCTGCATGCCACTCTTCCCGTTTGTACTAATTTAGAGAGACAGCCCTTATCACTGCATAGTTATCCCTGAGCAAACCCGTATCCTGCAGCATCCATCACCTCTCACCTGAGCTCCCCCTGCTCAGGTCCTGGCCAGTGAGCTCAGCCCCTCAAAGTTCCAGTGGCTCCTATGTTCCAGGAGCCTGCAGCAACTGTCTGCACAGTAAAACAGCTCTTCACAAGATCCCACCAATCAAGCCCCACCTGCTGGTTATGATGTCACCAGTGTCCAGTGGGTCAAAGACTCGTGTGTGCAACCTGAGGCTGTATGTTCCAGCACTGAACAAAAGCCTTAAAGCAAAAATGCCCACTTATGCTGTATCCAACCAATGAAAGGTAAATGAAAATATGGCTGAACATTTTATATCTTGTATTAAGATCAACAGTAGCCGTAAAACACAAACATTTATTCACTTTGTAATATGAAGGAGCAGGTGTGATGATCTATGATCAATAGCCCACAAGAAAATTAAACAATGGACTAATTCTAAGTTCCTCCTAATTTCCAAATTCATTGAATTCAACAGCAAACGGTTTTCTAGGATGAAGCCCGATCTTGCCTTTCTCTTGTTTACTGAGATTTCTGCTAATATTCTCTTTCTTAAATTTAATAGTGACAGGTTTCATAGCCTACTATGAAGTTAATAACACCAACTATGTACGAAAATCAGTCTTATTTATTAAAAATCAGCTTTAAGTTTGTATGCTACTGAACTGCATTAGCATCAGCCACTTGAGCTGTGGGTTTCACAGAGAGACACGTGACGTGAGTAACTGCAGTAGTCGTGAGCAGCAGAGAGAACACTGGCTTCTGCAGCATCACCAACCTCCCAGATTCAAAAGAGGTACTGGAGCATCCTGGAAGCATCGCTGGTGCTGAGAAGGCAAACAAAGTACAATCTCAAGCGCTTCACAGATGATTATGGAGAGAAAGAGAATAAGTTGCAATTAAAATCCCAGTGATTGGTACATCATTAGTCAGAAATGCCTTGGGCCACACAAGTAGCAGAAACTCCTAGCGCATGGAGGGGCCAAACGGAAGGGATTAATTTGTGTTACTCATTTACCAAGATGCATGGGGATAAGATAACCCAAGCCTGGTCCCAAGGTTTTATCACCTCATCAGGTACCAGGACCTTTTTACTTTTTGGCTCTGTCATTCTTTGGTTATGACTTCCTTCCCCCTGGACACAGCATAACATAGCTGTCATTGCTCATTATACGCACACTCCAGGGAAAGAGAAAGAAGAGCTGGGGAAAAGAGCTATATATAAAGCATGTGAAAAGTTGTCCCTAAACTTCAATCAGGAAGGTACACATTTCACTCCTCAGAAATGCATTGGTCACTCCTACCTAAAAGAAAAGGGTTTCCATCATGCCTAAATGAACCCACTACTAAAAAAGGAGGAGGAATGGAGAAGTGTAGCAAGCGGGCAGTCCCAGAGCCTTCCTTGGGAATAGCGGGAGCTCCAGCATTTCCTAGCATAGGACAGAAAAAGGGAAAGTTAGACGCCAAGGGAGCACTGGGGAGGGGAGAACAGGAAAAGCATTTGGTTACTGGGAAATGGAGGTGGGTCCTAGCAGGACAAAGAGAGGCTTAGCACACTGGGAATGCTGGCTTACATGGGGGGTGGACAGCAGAGGAAAAGGCTACAGATAGGCAGCTCAGCCCTGAAGAGCTCTGAAAAGGATTGTGGGTAATACCTTTCTATTCCATTTGGCATCTTGGTGAAATTAAAAGGTGTTGAGATAGCCCAGTAAGCCTCAGAGCTGACATGGCAGCCTCGCCTCCTGTCTCCCTGAGGAGCCCCTGGCAGAACAGCAGCCCGTACCCTTTTCTTCGTTCCTTTTTTCCCTCCAAAAGGAGACAGAAACTTGTCTGAAATACATGAGAAGGTACCAGGCATGCTCAGCTTAGCCACCTCCTCCCGCTCTGTCCTTTGAGTTGCCTGCTCCTCCAGGTGGCAGTTTTGCAAGGCCAATGTCTGACTGTATGAAGGAGGTTGGCAACTATCCAGCCTGTTCCACCACCAGCTTTGTAAGTCCGACTCTGGCACAGGCCTCTTATGCCAATAGCGTTAGGAAAGTATTTCCAAGTTCGCGAAAACCCAGTTTTGAAACCCCAGCTTTGCTGCAGCACTGCTAAAATTTGCTTTCCTTGACATGCTGGCTCCTGAGCTGGATACGTGGGCTCTGGGTCTGTCCCACCCTGTCTGCCAGCCTTGCTCTCCCCTCACCTAGAGCTTGTTTCTGCTTAAAGATGAGCCCCTAGGCGGTGGTTCTCAGCCTTCCTAATGCTGCGACCCTTTATACAGTTCCCACGTTGGGGTGACCCCCAACCATAAAAATATTTTGTTACTACTTCATAACTGTAATTTTGCTACTGTTTTGAACACTAATGCAAATAATTTGGGAGAAAGAGGTTTGCCAAAGCGGCTGCGACCCACGGGTAGAGAATCACTGCCCTAGGGAAGCGGAAATCCTTGCAGTCCAGTAGATGGGCCAGGCTCTGCTTCCTTCAGGGCTCCCAATGCACGCTGAACATTCTGTACTGCGAGTTACTTCTATAAGAAGCAAATTCAGGGGAAACTCGGTGTCTGGCCTGCACTGTCCAATGTCGCCAAAACAAAGCTCCGCAGTAATTGCCTCTGGCAAAACACTCGTGAATAAAATCCGAAAAAGCATGGCAAAGGTATTGCTGACATTGATGGCCCCAAATTGACGCATTTGCCTGACTAATGGGCTTGTGTTACAAGGAAATAATGGGAAAGGAGGAATTCAGACGGCACGGTCCTCACCTGGGCAGGTTCTCTGGAATTCTCATTAGTAGACTAGCCCGACTGGCAGACAGGCTACAGCTGTACAAACACTGCTCAAACAGCCGCCCGAGAAGATCAGCAGAGGGTGGCAGTGTCAGCTGGCAGTTTTAATGAGCACGCGCTGCTCGGCGATAGTAAACTTGCAAATATTAGATGTGGAATGGGAAACGCAGAAGGAACTGTGTGGAGCTAAATGCTGGAAGCTACAGGCAGAGGCTGAGATGGGCGGGCCTCCTTCACCTCCAGGGAGAGAAAACAAACAGAACAATCTGGATTTGACCCTGTGTCGAAATACAAAGCACAAGCCATATCTTGGAACATTTTCCCAGGATAGAATCCAAGGATAAACAAATGCTAAAACAGGAGAGTCAGGAGTCTCCCTGTTAATTACCATGGTAGATCAGCCAGAGGATCTGGTACCGCCCACTTCTGCCCCTGTCAGGCCATTCAAGCTCAGAATGGTCATGATTGACAGCTTCTTAGCTCAAATATATTGTCACCTTCTGTAGTTCTTCCAGAAAATTGAATACAAGCTTAAAAGTACTGAACAGGCAACTCACCTAGAAGAAGGGAACACTGCTCTTTCTTTAGAGCTTAAGGCTTCTTGCTGTTTACCCATTCATCCACACAGATAGTTGGTGACCTGCTTAATATATTGAGAGCGCTCTTCCTCTTACGGGTTGAACTCAAGGAATGATGCTGATCAGAAAAATCTTCCTATACTGGACCTCTCTTTTCCTTGATTATTCCTCCCCCCTCCCTCTGATGCTGTAACTGCCTCGGGGTTTTATTTTTTAACTACTCAAAAACTGTAGGAAACTGCATTTCAAAAATATCTGGATAGGAAGTCTTTTATATTATAAGGAAAATTAAGTCTGTATTCAGAAAGACTGCTCCCGGCACCAGAAGGCCTATATTTGGATCCAGTTGTGCTTTGCCTTGGAATATATTTCAGAGAGTAAGTAACCCATGGCAGGCTTCAGTTTACCTCTCTAAAGTGAGGATGATGAATAGCCATACACAATGCAGAAGGCTGCTATGAGAATTAAAGAGCAATTTCAAAATAGCCTTGAACGGAGCAGTCCAATAAGCGATAGTGATTAATGTTATAGTTCTCCTCTGATTATATTTGCATTGTAAATTTAGTCCAAATTGGAATCACTGGAAGATTAGGCAGAGTAACATTTGCTTGGGGTGGCAAAATAAGATAATCTGTTTAAATAGAAAATTAAGCCCAAATTTATAAAACCTGTGTTTTGCACCTGTGAGGAGCACAACTGGGAATGGAGGGTTTGGGAAGGCATGTGGGAAATTTTACATGTCAGCAACAGTTCATGGCTTAACCTCTTACTGGGATTTCCAGTGGGCTCTTAGATCAACACGAAGATGGGGGTTGCAAAGCAAGTCCCCAAGGGTCTGCCTGCGTTTTAGCTGCATCTAAATTCACCAGATCAGTGTAACACAATTTTTAAACTTATATAAATAATGGATGTATGCAATTGTGTGTGTGTGTGTGTGTATGTGTGTGTGTGTGTTAAAGAACAGAAAAAGAAAGCAGACTTTAATGTAGGTGGGACATAAATGAAAAAGAACACTTGAACCATTCTTCCTGAAAGAACATTTCACTGATGTAAAAACAGAGTTCATGTATGAAATTCTCAAAAGTTTAGAAATTAAATTAATAAGGCAGTCCGCAGATACTGTATTATAAAAGCCCATTTCGTCCTTGCACACCAGGATAAAAGGATGAAGGACGGTTGAAGAGGCTGCTCATAAATTCTGTTGTTTACATTTTAATACCACTATGAACAAAAACTGGGAAGAGTTTTTGTTGTTGTTGTTGTTTTTTAACTAGAAACATATTGTGAACATTGATCGTTATGGAAAAATACAGATGTTTATGCTCAGCAGAAAGCTAACTTTGCCCATGGCAAATTTATAAAACTTCATAATTCTACCATGGGCAAGTGTCAGAGCTTTTCTCTGAGGAGTTACACTCCCAGTTGGAACTGTGATTTTTTTTAGCTTGAAAAGAAATCTGGATATTTTTGCAAAAACATTAAAACTGATTCTTTTAAATCTGGATGAGGTCAGGCTGTGCCACAGTGGAGAAAGTAGCAGTGAAGGAAGAGAGAGAGGGAGGAGAAAAGAAGCAAGAGAAAGGGGGAGAAGGGAGGATTAGGAAGGAATGAGAAGGAAGAGAAGAGGAGGGGGGAAGAGGAAGGAGAAGAGAGTAAGAGAGGAGAGAGGAGGGGAAGCAGATAGTTGGATAAGTGTCAAGCAAGAGGCCCTAAGAATGATAAGAAGGGGCAGGGAGTGGTGATGGATGTACTTTAGACTCACACAAATAAGAGGCTTAAGATAGTGTCTAAATGCCAGGAGAAGGCGTCAACTGTCCCCACCAAGACCCTGGAACCTGGGCTTCTTTAAATGAACTCTATTTCTGTCTGGACCCAAGATGCTCTCTGTGTTCCTGTCTCTGACACTTTCTTTTGATGACAACAGTGCCGAGTTTCATTACAGTTTCAAGGAGAAAGGATGTTGCTATGGTGTTGGGCTGAATTTTCAGATGTAATTTCATAAAGCAAGCATTGGAGAAGAGCACCAAAGCACATCCCTAAGATCTTCTACAAACATGCCTTATTTATTGAAAGACTCCAGAGCTTCATCTGAACTCCAATTCCTTGCCTGTGCATCATCTGAGCCCCAGCTCTGTACCTGTGCATCATCTGAGCCCTGCTCCTTACCTGTGCATCATCTGAGCCCCAAATCCTTACCTGTGCATCATCTGAGGCCCGCTCCTTACCTACGCATCATCTGAGCCCCAAATTCTTACCTGTGCCTGATCTGAGCTCCAGCTCCTTACCTGTGCATCTTCTGAACCCCAGCTCCTTACCTGTGCATCATCTGAGCCCCAAATCCTTATCTTTGCATGATCTGAGCCCTGGCTCCTAACCTGTGCATGATCTGAGCACCAGCTCCTTACCTGTGCATCTTCTGAACCCCAGCTCCTTACCTATGCATCATCTGAGCCCCAAATCCTTATCTTTGCATGATCTGAGCCCTGGCTCCTAACCTGTGCATCATCTGAACCCCAGAGCCGATCCTTACCTGTGCAACTTCCACCCACATTCCACAGAAGACAGAAATTATATGCTTGTGGATGCTTGTGATTTTAATCCACTAATGAAATGTTGGAGGTGGGCTGGAGACTATGAATGTGAAGGTAAAAAATGGTGTTTGTGTGCCTTTGCCATCTCTAAAGATTTGTTTACCATTTCCTTCATAACCCAGAGAACTGTCTCATTCCTTCTTCAAACTAAAAAATAATGAGATGCCTTTTAAACAATAGAAGATTCAAATTTTACTTTGAGCACACACAATCTTCCCAGGTAACAAATTCAAAGAAGGACACTTAACAAACACTGTTCTCTTGTCTCTTTGAGCAAAGGTAACTGTTTCAAAGGAGATTGGACCATACAGTGCATTCTCTTTACCTCCCAAACTACCTGTCCTGAACCGAGAAGATATAGTATCATCCAGCCCTTGGAACTCCTGGTACCTAAGATATCATCACCAATGAGAACACTGGAGTATCTTCCTCCAGCATCACTCAATCAGAAAACATTCAGTTAAACACTGAAGCCAACACTGTCCCACGGTGCAGTAGTAAAGTAGCAACATAAATGTGCACTTGCTTTCTGCAATAAATCAGTCAGGAAATATGCCTGGCTTGGGTACCAGAGCTAGATAAAGGAAAATAAATAAGAATTTAAGGATATCAAGATTTAGTACATTTTGTAAAGAATTACTTTTAAAATTCTTCTTCAAATTTAAGAACCTTGCAGCTACTCTCCTGTAGGAGCTCCGTGAATGAGGCACAGTGGAGCCTGAGACAGGATCCTTTAGCACACTGGTAAATAGGTGAAGAGATCCTAAATAGCCAGCGAATCTCAACAACATTCAGGGAAAGAAGTCTCACAAAGATCAAGCGTGACAGCGAGCCTGAGTGACCAGAGTGTGCTATCATGTTCACACTCTGAGAAGAGAAGCTGTAGGCATCTCAGGGAAGAGACTACTGGAAAATCAGTGATATCTGATGGTGTATAAAGAAGCAAAAGTCCTCCAACAGAATAGGGCTCTATGAAGGCTAACTCTGCCTCTGTCCAGCTAATGAGTTTCCTTGTCTGTTTCTCAAACTTGTCAATGTATCTGGGTGACCTGGGAAGTCTTGTTAAAGTGAGGTCCGATTCAGGAAATCAGCGTTACCTTTGATTCCAGGTGACTCTGGTTCGTCTATCCCACCTGTGACAATCCTTGGGGCTGAAACTTGATGGCACAAAGGCTCAGTGGCTTCGGGGCTCAGGGGAACTATCACAAAGCCCTAGTTGTAGCCTAGTGGATAACAGAAGGTCATTGAGCCTCTTGGTCCTGGGGCATCTGGGGCTGGGTTCACTTTCTAGCCATGTGGTTCTGCTCTCTTCTTGCAAACTATAAATCTGAGTGTGCTGAAGGTGGCGCCCAACTTCATGGGAGTTCTACCTTCCCCACATTCCAGCTTTTAACATCTAAGAAAAATTATTCAATATTTTTTGGCCTTAGTTCTCTAAAATGGCTATAATTATACAATCGTATTTTGAGACTTAAAATTAGGCTGTCTGAGAATAAGACTACAGTAAGAAACTGGGTGTGGTCGCACATGCCTGTAATTCTAGCACTGAAGGGTGAAGGCAGGAGGACCAAAAATTCAAGACTATTCTAGGCTACATGTGACTTTGTCTTAGAAGAAAGGAAGGAAGGAAGGAAGGAAGGAAGGAAGGAAGGAAGGAAGGAAGGAAGGAAGGAAAGAAGGAAGGGAGAGAGAGAGGGAGGGAGAGAGAGAGAGAGAGAAATAGAGTAAGATAAGACATATCAGTCCCTTTTCTTTCTCTGCTATATTGATTATCTCCTTATCTCCAAATAAAGTCATATTCAAATGTCTGTGTTATGATTTCAATAATATGAAGTTGGCAGGAGGTGGAAAGGTAAATAATTCAACCCAAGATAGTCATCAATTCACAAACATCACAAAAGGAAATTGGAAGAAAAGGTTGTAGAGTTTTGGAAGCTGGATAGATGGAAAAAAATATCAGAATACTAAATGCATTTAGAAGGAATCCACACAGGATTTCATTTCACTCACCAAACACCAGAAATGTTGGAGAAATGGTAGCATCCTCCCAAAAGGGTAATAGAAACAATGGCAGGCAACAACTTGTTTGCTTGGAAATACATGTGAGGAGAAGTTATGTCCTGATGCATCTTTTCTGTCTGCTAGCAGGATTTGTTTGTGGAAAAACTAAAGCATGGTCATCCTAGGTGCAAGCAGGATTGAAGATTGGGAGGTGCTCCATGGACAGTGTTAAGATTCCGTGTAAATTTTCAGGGAATAACAAGCCCCAAGTTCTTTTCTGTATTCTGCTTTAGGAATGCTAAACAGACAAAAATACTACCTCAGTGTAAAGGTGTCAGATTATTCTCCTGGAAGAATTTGAAAAATCCAGAAAAATAAAAGACAGACATTGGGGGCTGGGAGATGGTGGCTCAGCAGTGAAGAGAACTTGCTGCTTTTGCAAGTTTGCTTCCCAGCACCCACATGGTGATTCACAACCATCCCGAACTCCAGTTCCAGGGGATCCCATGACCTCTTCCAGCCACCGCTGACACCAAAAATACATGTGGTACACACAGACATACATGCAGGCAAAACACCCACACACATAAAATAAATAAATATAAAGGTTTTGAAAAAATAGATAGGCAGTTGTAGGTACCTGCTGATACGACTATCAGTGAAACCTACAAGGTGATAGTTTGGTCACTGTTAACAGGTTGAAACTACCTTCCTTAGTTTTCATTCTTTATTATTTGTGTGTGTGTGTCCAGGTATGTTTATATGCATATTTGTATGTGAGTGCCTATGAAAGTCAGAAGCAGAAACTGGATCTCCTGAAAGTGGAGTTACAAGCAGTTCTGAGCTGAAATGTAGGATCTGGGAGTCAAATTCCAGTCCCGTGCAAGAGCAGCAGACACTCTTAGTTGCTGAGCCATCTTTCGTTCTATTATGAGAAGTGTTTTTATTACAAAATATGAGACATATCAAAATAGTAGTTAAAACAAGATAAAGCTTATTGACTGAAAAATCTTACAGCAGACATCTATATAACCATGACACAAGCCAATAAATGAAGCACAACCCAGAATCTGTGCCTTGTGGGCTTCCCAAAATAGCTAGTTGCGTCTATTTGGGTCTTATCTAAATGCATGCATATCTCATATATGCATATGTATATGAATATTTTATTTCAAAATTATGCTGGAGAGATTGACTCAGTTTTGAAGCCATTCAGGGTATACTTTATTTTGTTCTATAATATTCTCATAAGACAATACTACAATTACTGTAGCCCTACTTTCAATAGACAATTATGTATAATTTTGTCTCGTCTTCCTTTTTCAGCATTATATTTATTAATCTGAAATATGTTGTTGCACATTGCCTTTACCATTGTAGAATGGTCCATTCATGACAGAAAATTTTTATTAGTTCTACTGATGATTTGTTTTCATTTCTATGCCTGATGAAATCAGGGTTCTATGGATATGATATCCATGAACACATGTGAGCTTCCTGGTTGGATTTTTGCTGAATTCTAAAAGCACTGAAGCATAGGCCATGTGTAATTTAAACTTTACCATAGCCTAATTTCCCATAATTATTTAGGAGTAACTTGACCTACCAAAGATAAACTAATACAATTCCTTGTTTCTCCTATCATAATAAACCCTGAGAATTTATAATCTTTTTTAAATTTAGAGTGTCTTATTTTAAATTTAAAAAGAACCCAAATCAACAACTATTTGAGGGAAGATAGAAACCAAGAAAAGCAAAAATATATTTTAAAATGTGATTGCAAACTGCATGGACCAGAGAGAACAGTTAGCAAAAATTCTTCAGGACTCAAATGAAACACATACAAAAAAAATATTTTTCAAAACTTTGAATACAGGTTAAGATTGTATGAGTTAGAGGGATTGAAAGAGACCAGGAGAACATGGCCCACTGGATCAGTTAAGGAGGATGCATATAAGCTCGCTGAGATTGAAGCGGCAAGCATGGGACCTGCATGGGTCTGCACCAGGTCCTCTTTGTATTATGTTGGCTTGGTGTTTTTGTGGGACTTCTAACTATGGGAGCAGGTTTGTCTCTGACTCTTTTACTTACTCTTGGAACTCTTTTCCTCCTATTGGATTGCTTTGTCCAGGTTTGATATGAAAGATTTTGCATTATCTTATTGTATCTTGTTTTGTTGTGTTTGGTAGTTGTCTCTTGGAGACCTGCTCTTTTTTGAAGGGAAACAGAGGGGGAATGGATTCAGGGAAAAGGAGAGGTAGGGGTGTGGCTGAGAGAAGTGGAGGGAGGGGAAACTGTGGTTGGGACATATCGTATGAGAGAAGAATCTATTTTCAACAAAAGTAAAATAAAGAAAATATTCAAATTAGATGGGTGTATAGAAAAACAATGTTAAGGATTCCCTCTAAAAGGAAAAAAAATAGAAGACAGTTGAGACACTTGAGAAAATTAAATACACACACACACACACACACACAATCCCATGTACTACCAATACCTTATCATAGTTCCAAGATGAAAACAAAACGAAACAGAAAACAAAGGTGACAAAATGTCCAGAAATAGACAAGAAAAACTCCCAGAGCTATGGAACATGAATTTCCAGATGACAAAGTCTCACAAACGTGGTATGGGACACTAAACTGGCATAAAATCAAATAAAGCTCACACCCAGCCAAAATGCCACTGAATTTCCGAGCAGAGAAAAGGTGGGGAAAGTGAGTCAACACACAGAGTGAGAAAACTAAGTGCTTGAGGAGGGCAACATGATCCAGAAGATGCTAGGAAAGACATCAAGATCATTGGCTGGTGAGAGGGTGAGGAAAGAAATGAAGGACCACACATCACGGGGAGACAGGGAGTCACCCCCCTGCACCACTGGACTCACACGTAGATGTGGATGTAGGTGAGACTTCCTTTACTGTGCAGCAAGAGATCAGTCATTCATGAGACTAGACTAGGATCATTTTAGATGATCGGCACCCCAAACCCTTATTGCGTCAGACTTGCTCAGAAAGTTATAAGATATACCTAACCAAACCAAAAAGAAAGGCACCGGTTAAGGAAACAGAAATAATAGAGATCATTGAAGCTGTCAAGAACAAGAACTCCAAGGGCAGAGCTGAGAACAGAATCACCATGGGACCCAGCTGTGTTTTCTGCTTAAAAGTCTCCTGAACACTTGGTTTCATTTGACTGCTTCTCTGCCCACCTCCTTGTGGCTCTTTCCCCACACACATCTACCTTATTCAAGGATGAATCTTTAAAGACTGAACTAGGGTAATTGTTAAATGGATGTCAGAGAGATGGGGAGAACCACGGAGAAAAGAAGAGCCCCCATTCCTTAGCATTCTCTAAGCAAGACATAGATAATAAGTGTGAGGCCTTTCTGAGGGCATTGCTAAAGTCAACTAAGCTCATTCCAATCTACCTTGACATCACTAATATTAGAAGATATAGAACTGGAAAGAGGAGAAGGGGGAGGAGGAGAAGGAGGAAGGGAGAAGGGGAAGGAGGAGGAGGATGAGGAGGGGGGGAAGGAGGTGAAGAAGAATAAGGAGGAGGACGAGGAGGGCAAGGATGAGGATGAGGAGGAGATGAAGTAGAAAGAAGAAGAAGAAGAAGAAGAAGAAGAAGAAGAAGAAGAAGAAGAAGAAGAAGAAGAAGAAGAAGAAGAAGAAGAAGAAGAAGAAGAAGAAGAAGAAGAAGAAGAAAGACACCTCAAGCAGGCAAGCAGGAAAGGAAAGAAGCAGGGATCCTGGCAGCATCCAGCAACAGAGAAGGAGATGAAAAGGTGCTCAACTATGAACAGGTGCTGAGCACAAAGGACATTTGAAAAAGGAACCTGTGCCATATATTCTAAGTCCGGTCAAGAGAACTTCAGAAGTTGAAAAACAGTAGTTAAAGTCAAGCCAGCATTTGGAAACTGCTATCTCAAAGTCAGCTTTTTTTACACCAGTGTCCAGGAATATAGCTGATCTCTATTTTAAGAAGTAGAGCTGTCAGTGAAGTGATCCAGAAAGATAATTTAATAATAGCACTTTGGGTCTGGGGAGCTATAAAATCACAAATTTCTCTGAAGAATTCCAAGGCTTAATTTATATGAGGCTTAAAAAGACCATGTCTAATTTGGAATGAGGTTTGGTAGCTCCTTCCAAAACCCAGGGAAGCTCTTCTAAATGAAGAACTGAATTAATCTCAACTCTAATGGAGAATGTATAAATGATCATTTAGGCCCACGCTGCAACATCAAAGCTAGATGGCAAGCCTCAGTGAGGCAAGAGAAAGCGCTCTGTGTCCCTCACTTCCCCAGGGAGGCCGCAGATGATTCTCCAGAAGCTGTCGTCTGGAAGCAGAGGTGTTGATACTGATGAAGAAAGCCACTCTGAGCTAAAGCTTTCTGAGGGACACAAATCATATGTTTTCTCTACTAGGGAACAGGAGCTCCACAATGAAGAGTGGGGCCATTAGAAAAGTAGCGGTGTCAATAGCAGTTCAGTTATCCCTCCAATCAAACTTGGCAAATCCAGTGCTCCCTCCCGTTCCATTTTTGTGCTGGTCAATGCAGCATATGACCAAAGCCAATACAGCATTAGAAACAAAGTGGCTTCTTTTGTTCCACACTGGAGCTGAAACCTATGGTCTACCGCAGGGTGGATAGGCACTGTACCAAGATTCAACCCCAGCACAAATGGCTTGATTTTTATTGCGTGTCTGGGCAGACTTATAGAATACAAAACTCTAAAAGTAGAAGAAAGCAACATGTCCTTTCCCAAGCCCCCTCCATAACATTCCCAGCTTAAAGGCCGAGAACCCATGACTTAGGATCATGCCAGCCAGTCTAAGAGATCAGCCAGAAATCCTCTGTGTGTGGCTTTACACACAGCATCTCAGTGTGAATCAGCCGACTCTCATCTCACTCCCCTGCATCCTGCAGTGGCATCAGTCAGCTCTCATCTCACTCCCCTGCATCTTGCAGTGGTATCAGAGTTTTCTAATGGATGGGGAAGATTCAGAAAGCCCTATTCTCACCTCTGCTTCAAAAGCATCACACATCACCTCCACTACCCTGAGGGACCTGAGGATGTTATCAATGCTGAATGCTGATCTCCCCGACACAACGGCCTACACTGTACACCTTCTGCCTCAGATGTCCAAGTGATCCCCACAAACAGCGGTGCTGTCAAGCCATGGGTCACCACCCCAGAGCATATTCATATTTATAAGGCATGCACCTGGCTGTTAATAATATAATGATATAAAACAAACTTCAAAGCTCAGTTTCTTAAACATTAGCCTGTATACTGGTCTCTTGGGAAAAGAGATAGAATTCGGAATCTGTCCACAGATCCGGAGTAGGCATAGATTCTGCATGTGTAACCATTCTGGGGTGATTCCAATGGGCTAATCCACAAACCACACGCTGAGACCAGGAGTTTGTAGGAACCTTGGAAAGGAGGTCTGGTCTGTTACGTCTGTGATTGGCATCTATAAAGAGTCAACCTAGAGGTAGGGAAAAGGCTCAGTCCGTAAAGTCAGGAAGCATAAGGACCCGAGTTCAGGTACCCAGCACCCAAATAAAAAGCAGGGTGTGATAGCAGTGGAGAGGAAGGAGCAAGAAGATGGCAAAGGCTTGCTGCCCAGCTAGTCTTACTATGTCAGTGAACTCCAAATAAAGTGATAGATGCCTTCTTCAAAACTAACGTGGAGAGCTCAGTAGGACCTATGGGGCTAAAGGAGCTGCTATGCAGAAGTAAACCTGATTTGAAGCTTCAGACCACACATAAAATGAGGCATGGTAGTGCATGTCTGTCGCCCCAGTGCTCCTACAGGGAGACAGGTGACAGAGATGGGAGAATCTCTCTGCAAGCCAGCCTGGCATATGCAGCAATGAACAAGGAGAACCTGTCTCAAACAAGGTAGAAACAACAACAACAACAACAACAACAACAAACCCTGGGGGTTGTTCCTGGACCTCCACTTACTTCGTGCCATTTGTGTGCTCACACTCACACAGACAAATGCACATAGTTATAAATATCACACACGTGCGCGCGCACACATGCATACACACACACTCACATGCAGGATAAAGTAGCTACTACAATGTTCTCCATGCAGGGACACATGACCTAGCTCAATGTCCCTATTATGTGTCTCTAGTCTGCTCCCTTATTGTCTGCCTCAATCCTCGCTGCCTCACTCGCTCTCCTCAGTGAAGCCTCATTACTTAGCACACGCCAGACACACCCCTGCCCAAGAGCACTCCCACTTCCAGTGCCCACAGTGCTCTCCTTGAAGGCATGCGCATGGCCAGTTCCCTCCGGGTCTTTGCTCAAATGTCACGATCTGAATAGACTACCACAACCAGTTTTAAAACACAGCCTTCCTACTTCCCATGCACTCCCACCTTTCCTTTCCTGCTCAGCACTTTCACACCCTCCCAACACACTATGGCCTAGGTTCTGGAAACAGTACCAGGGACACAGTGATATGGTTAGATCTTTAGAGCAACCTAAAAGGCCATTGGGATGTGAGACCTTTTCTATGTCTTCAAGGAGTTTGGTATTTGATTTTCAAATACCAAATGAAAACAAAGGGAAAAGGTGAAGAGATGGTTGGAACCCGTGCTTAAAAGGAAAATATGCCTTGAAAGGCTGACAGGACCATGACTTACTGTTAAAGACAGGAGGCAGTTTTGGACCTCAGGATGATATTTTTAAGACTTTTCTTATATTTTTTTAGTTTTCTTTATTTCATGTGTATCTGTGGTATATATGCAGATGCTTGTATGGATATGGGCATAGGTGTGATACTACACATGCACGTGTTGTGTGTGCGTGTGTGTGTGTGTAGGTCAGAAGTCAATGTCTTCGACTCCATCACTCTGATACTACTTTTGGAAAACTGATTTCACACTGAACCTGAAGCTCACTGTTGTCGAGAGTGGCAGGCTAGTGGGCTCCAAACATCTACCTATCTCAATCCCTAGCACTGTGTCACAGATGCCACTGCGCCCGGCAGATGTTCCTATCACATGCTCTCCACCATGAGACCTTCCCACTACTGAGAAAGCCACGAGTCCACCCAGCCATAGACTGACACCTCCTGAATGGAGCCAAAATAAACTTGTTCTCTTCTTAATGTGAATTGCATGTGTTTTGCTACAGGAAGTAACCAGAACAATACATCCATCACACCATAAGTACTCCGCAAGCATCTATTCTTCAATCATTCATTCAAAGGAAACATTTTATCTCATACCAGACAACATGCCCTATTCTCAAATCTAATCTGCTTAACTCTCTCACAAAGAAACAATAATTCATTAATTATTGAAGAGAATCTGAAAAATAGGAGAGAGAAAGCCCTGTCCCTGATGAGTAAGGAGCCTGGGAGTGGTGAGGAGGGGAAGGATTGAAACGAGGTTCGCTTCAAACCCGGTATCTGTCTTAACATGACATAACAGAGAACGCTTCAACATTCTCCAGCTTAAATCTTTGAAATCCTATCCCCTTGTCAGCTTGATTGTAACTCTTCACCATGGGAGAGCTGGAGAAACGAAGCTGGGCCCAGTCTAAGCGGTTGCCAGAAGACACTCGGGGAAGGGAGACCGTCCTTCTCCCCTCCTGAGCCCGTGATGACTGTAGACTGCACACCTTGCCTCACCCCTGCAAAACCATGGGTGTTAGGCAATCCTGAATTGTATTTACTGGCCCTCTCCAGCTTCCTTGATTAAAGCCAGGAATTGAAATAAGACTTGTAATGAACTCAAATAATAAGTCAGAGAATATTATGTTTTCCAAGTCTTCAAGCACACGGAGGACTAAAGCCCATGGGAGGACCGAGGAATGGCAATTTCACAGGAACGGACACATCCTACTTCTTCCATTTCCTCTTATGCTCCCCAAGGAAGTCTGAAAACAGTTAATTAATATATATGGTGAGCGAGCCAAAAATAAATGAAGACTTAGAAGGAGGGGCAGGACAGATAATAGCATTTTTCTGCATGTAATTCTTTTATAATGAAGTTTAATAATTTTAGTAATGGAAAAAAGACTGGGGTAATTTTTTTTGCTGTATTTCCACTAATCTGTGAGATTTTTCAGCTGTTTAACCAAGGTAATTGTTTTATTGTCTTCACGTTTCTCTCAAACTCCCCCCTCCCCCAAAACAGATAATTACCTCCCCTGAATTCCATTTTCTACTTCAGCCCTTAGCTTAACTTCCTACTGCTTTCAGGCAAAGGTGATGAGTCCAGCCTGTCATTAGCTGAATATTTATCTCCTGCTCTAAATCAGCATAGGGCAGATCTAATTCTCAATGTGATGGTATTTGGAGATGTGGCCATTAGAATGTACCGAGGTCATGAGTTTGCACCTCTAAGCTTTCTCACGTCTTACCTTCCTTCCTCCTTTTCTCCTACCACCTCCCCCTCTCTCTTTTGCTCTCACTTTTCTCTCCCTCTCCATTTCCAAATCACTGGTAGGCTGGGTTTCTCTGAGGATCCTATGAAAACATAGATAAAGAAGCTTCCTTGGAGTCAGGTAAACAAAGCAAAGAAAGCCCTTGCCAGAACCTCTGCTACTAGGGTTGTGCAAGCATTTGGACCCAAATTCAAATCCCCAGCACCCACATAAAAGGCCAGGCATGCTGAGGTGTCTGTAGTCACATCACTGTGGGATGGATACCAAAAGCTGAAATTCTTGATGACCAGGCAGCCTAGCTCAAGTAACAAGTTTCTTGTTCCTGTCTCGAGGCAAGATGGAGGGAAGTCATAGAGGGAGCTCTGCAGACAAGCACATCCACACACTCATGAGTGTGCACCACCTACACATATACAGCCCTCATTGCAATCAGACCCTACCAGACCTCAAGCTGAACATTCAGCCTCCCAAGCTGTCAGGAATAAGCTGTTTGAGGCACCAGTCAACAGCATGGTATCTTGTTATGGCAACCAAGGCAGGCCAAAACATAGACTATCATAAAACAACTGGAAGTAAAAGGTGCTAGATGGCTCAGCAGTTAAGAGCACTGTCTGCTCTTCCAAAGGTCCTGAGTTCAATTCCCAACAACCACAGGGAGGCTCATGACCATCTGTAATGAGATCTGATGCCCTCTTGTGGAAGAGACCTGGTCAATTGTCATCATCAATTTAGACCATGAAACCCAATATGGACAAGTTCAACAGAACTGCCATATATGGGCTGCCCATGCATGCTTCAGCATTGCCAAGGCAAGAATGCCGTTCAGTTTTATTAAACAGAGAAACTGTGTGGTCTTACCAGTGTCAGTAGAAGATCAATCAATAAAACTTGAGGATAATCAAAAGAATTTTTTGTATTTGTTTGTTGTTTGTGTTTTGAGATAGGGTTTCTCTGTGCAGCCCCAGATATTCTAGAACGCACTCTGTAGACCAAGCTGGACTTGAACTCACAGAGATCTACCTACCTCTGTCTCCTGAGTGCTGGAATTAAAGGCATGTGTCACCACTGCCCAGCAATAATTTAATATGAAAATGAAAAAATTTTAATGAGAAAAGCATAAAGAATAAAATAAAATCTAAGAACATTTAATAGGAGTTCTAGGTAGAAGAGCAATAGTTAAGGTTGTTGTTTTTTATTCACAGTAAAATAGGAAAATATGTGATTTAAGAAACTCTAATTTACAAGAAATAAAATAACAGAAAATTCACATAAACATTCACACTACAAAAACCACATAACCTAAACTCAAAAGAGAAAAGTTTTGAATACAGACCAAACAAAGGTCACCTGAAAAAAAAAATGGAAACCAAACATTTTAAAATATCAATACAAAATAGAATAGAATTTTTTCAAATCCCTGAAGAAAAGTGGGTATCAATTTATAACTTTGTGTGCATAGATATTTGTCAAAGACTGAGAATGAGGCATTTTCAGAAAATGGAAAAACTGAAGAATTGTTTGTCACCCATGGGAACTCTTTAAAAGGAGTGATAGAAATCTGAACAGAAAAAAAAAAAGAAAATTTAAAAAATTAATAAAAAATTAATGGGATACTAGAAAAATAAGAATACATATAAGAAATTATAAAGACATATAAAGTTTTACTCACTAGCTAATTGGGACTGGCATAATATTTAGCAAGTTTTTACCATGTTTGACTCAGAAACAAGCTTTTGTGGTTTTAATATTAAAGTACGCCCATTGGCAGGTCCCTGATACCCATGTACATGCATGGGAGTAGGCTTACAATCCCAAAGCTGAGATACTGAGCATAATCCCAAAGATGGGATGGTAGAAACAGGAAGATCCTTGGGGTTCAGTAGCCAAACAGTCTAGTTAAAGCAATGAGCTCCAGATTTAATGAGGGACCCTGTTACAAAAAGTAAGGTGGAAAGACAATTGATGAAAGCATCCAGAGTTGGCCTCTCTCCTCAGTGCACGTGTGTCTGCACACACACACACACACACACACACACACAGAGAGAGAGAGAGAGAGAGAGAATATACATACCACACACAAGAAGGAGTTGCTAAGTCGCTTAAGTACCTGAAGTAGCCCAAAATGAATATAGATAAGTGAAACAAGCCAATATGAAAAAAACCCTACTTACTGTATGTTTATAATACCATGTATTACTAGATATTGGATTTCTTTTTCAGTGTGGTGAGACTACTGTTCATGAACCCAATGATATATACATGACACTGTGCAATAGTTGAAACTCACAGAACTTTACAAAACACACACACACACAAAACCTTAAGACACTCAGCTATTAAAATGCAATGAGGGAGTGTTGAAATAAGAGCAGCGGGGCTGCGTCCCCGGCACCCGGCTGCCCACATGGCTTTACCCAAAATAATTACATGGAAACTGTATTCTTTTAAACACTGCTTGGCCCATTAGTTCTAACCTCTTATTGGCTAGCTCTTACATATTGATCTAACCCATTTCTAATATTCTGTGTAGCATCACACGCAGGCTTACCAGGGAGGATCTTAATGCGTCTGTGTCTGGCGGGAGAATCATGGCGACTCACTGACTCAGCTTCTTTCTCCCAACATTCTGTTCTGTTTACTCTGCCCACCTAAGGGTTGGCCTATCAAATGGGCCTAGGCAGTTTCTTTATTAACCAATGAAAGCAACAGATTAATACAAGACCCACCTCCATCAAGGGAGTCAAAAAAATCTCAGGATGAAATGAAAGATACAACTAAACACTCTTCATTTACAGATGCATGGAACAACTTCACTAAAAGAAATCTAAGAGGAAAAGTGTAAAGGTTCAACCATAGGAACCTTGGCAGAGAAATCCAATCTGTAAGAGAAACTCGAAAAGAACTCTGCACAAGCATGTACTCTAGTAGCAAAGTTATCTCCAAGGGAAAGTGAGTTTAATAATTTACTCACCATTTGCATGGATACTGAAGCTGAACAATTAGGGCAATAGGTATAGAAGCCCTTCTTTCTGCTGGGCGGGAGTTCAGAAATAAGCAGGGAACAAGAGCAAATTAATCCACTTGGTAACTAACTGGCATAGGAGATGTTGGGATGTACTCCCTTATGCTTAATAATATATACAGATAGCTAAACATAGAGATACTTATAAATGTGAATATACTCAGAGGTTTTGATGGATGTGTTATTGATGTTATTGTTGCTGTGCCATCTGAGAGAGTCTACTATACTAATGGCTCTTAACAGCAATTACAATGCCCTGATGTTTGCTTCTATATCTTTGTCCAATGCAAGGGATGAATCTCTTTGGAGAAATGGCTGGATCCATAATTAGAGCTGGGGAATCCAGATTAATCTAAAGCATTATGTAGTATACCAAAGTAAGAAGTAATGATGCACCAAGGGAAATGGAAGCTAATTGGAAATTTCCCAATAACCAAAATGAAGTTATGATGAGTAAGAAAAAGGAAATAACTTCGGGTTATGAGTGGAAATAAATAATAAAGTGAGGATCCATGAATCTCCAGTAATATAAATAAATGATTGTATACATAAGTAAACAGGGAAAAGAAACTTTCTGTGTAGAAGAATTTCAAATAATTTATGTGACTACTCTACCCTAAAGGATGAGTACCCAGCCCCTCAGTCCTTCAGTAAAAACTGCCTGTAGCACAAATTCTAGTTGCCCTTAATAAGAAAAATCCAGAGTCAGATATAGGGGTTAATGCTGAAGATCAGAGAAGCAGAGCAGCCAGACTATAGAGAGTTGTTTTACCAATGCTCATACCAAAGGGTTGATTCTGTCCTCAGACTTTATTCTCTGACCACAGGGACAATCCTCAGACTGGAACTGTCTCCACCAAACCTCAGACTGCACTGAGTTCCTGTCTCCTCCTGCCTATATATCTCTTTTTACCCAGCCAAATCACTCCTGTCTCCACCTCCCTAGTGCTGGAATTAAAGGTATGTGATCCCAAGTGCTGGAATCACCTTTGTGTGAGCTCTGCTTCTATTTCAGACAGATTCAATCTTGTGTAGTCTGGACTGGCCTTGAAGTAACAGAGATCCTTCTGCCTCTGTCTCCCAAGTCCTGGGATTAAAAGTGTGTGCCACCACTCCCTGACCTCTAGTGGCTTAGGTCTGTGATGGGGGAGAGGCTTCTGTTTTGTGTTGTTTTCATTGGTTAATTAATAAAGAAACTGCTTGGCCTCTGATAGAACAGAAAATTAGGTAGGCGGAGTAGACAGAACAGAATTCTGGGAGAAAGAAAGCTGAGTCAGGCAGTAGCCATGATTCTCCCACTCCAGACAGACGCAGGTTAAGATCTTTCCTGGTAAGCCACCTTGTGGTGTTACACAGATTATTAGAAATGAGTTAGATCAATATGTAAGAGCTAGCTAATAAGAGGCTGGAACTAATGGGCCAAGCAGTGCTTAAAAGAATACAGTTTCCATGTAATTATTTCGGGTAAAGCTAGCCGGGTGGCGGGAAGTGGCCTGCCATTCATCACTACAGGTCTGCACTCTGATCTTTAGGTAAGCACTATTTGTTAAAACATAAACAAAATATCACTACAGCTGTATACATGGGGCTTCCTTCCAATGACAAGTGAGAAGAAAAGCAAAGTCACAGGGCAGCAGCCTAACAAACATGATGTTAGCGACGCAGACATGTTAGTGGCTACGTCCCAGTGACGGCACACACCTAAAGACAATGAGAGGAGGGCAGTGTATCTATGCGTTCCCCTCCAAATCCTCAACCCAGCCTGTGACAGGAACAGGAATCTAAGTTGAAAGATATCTATCAGTATATCTGACAAGTGGCCCTCATAACTGGCAGGATAGTGACGTCTAGAGAGCTATCACAAAGCCAGGGACACCTAAGGCAACAGAGAATTCATTTGGCAATTGGGATGGCATACTGATACAGAAAAAGACACATCCTGCCAAAGCTGAATAAATCTGAATGAATGTGGATTCTAACTAATAAAGTGTCTGTGCAGTTAACTTAGGAAAGTACGTGGTGCTTACATAATATGATAATAAAAAGCTTTGGTTGCAGACTGCATAGCAACTCTGCAGTAACTTTCCAATAAATCTAAAATTACCTTTTTAAAAAAAAGTGAGGAAGGGTTAGAGAGATGGCTCAGTAGTTAAGAGTACTGGGTCCTCTTCCTCATGACTTGGGTTTGATTTCCAGCACCCATTGGCTACCCACAGCCATCTATAATTCTAGTCCCAGGGGATCCAGTGCTCTCTTTTGGCTTCTGCAGTCACTGCATGCATGTGGTGCATAGACATACAGGCAAGCAAAACACTCATACACAAAATAATAGCATTTTTTAGAAAGTTAAAATTAATTAACCCTATCAATTAAATGATGGAAGAGGGTCTATGTGTTACTTTCATTGGTTAATAGAGAAACTGCCTTGGCCCTGAGAGGACAGAAAATTAGGTAGGTGGAGTAGACAGAACAAAATGCTGGGAGAAAGAAGTAGAGTAAAGCTGTCGCCATAGCTCTTCTCTCCGAGATGGATGCAGATTAAGATCCTTCCTGGTAAGCCACCACCTTGTGGTGCTACACAGATTCTTAGAAATGGGTTAATCAAGATGTGAGAGTTAGCCAGTAAGAGACTAGAGCTAATGGGCCAAGCAGTGTTTGAAAGAATACAGTTTCCGTGTAATTATTTCGAGTAAAGCTAGCCGGATGGCGGGAAGCGGCCCACCGCTCCATTCTACAATTAAACTAAAACTTTATTTTTCAAAAGTGCTATATTAGTAAAGAAAGAAATGGGTTAATCAAGATGTGAGAGTTAGCCAGTAAGAGACTAGAGCTAATGGGCCAAGCAGTGTTTGAAAGAATACAGTTTCCGTGTAATTATTTCGAGTAAAGCTAGCCGGATGGCGGGAAGCGGCCCACCGCTCCATTCTACAATTAAACTAAAACTTTATTTTTCAAAAGTGCTATATTAGTAAAGAAATATGATTTTTATCTCTTTCACACAGAACAAAATCAGATTCCTTGCTGTATATGAGACATACTATAGCCAGATATGGTGGCACATGCCTGCAGTCCCAATATTCAGAAGGCTAACACAGAAGCATCTCAAGTCTGAGACAATCCTGGGCTACATACAAAGCACTGTCTGCAAATTATGGGGAAATCCACTAAGTTTAATTAGTGCTTGTAAACACATAGGTGTGAAGCAACAACAAAAAGCAGAAAAAAGCAAGAAATTCTGATATCAGATAAAAGAAAAGTCAAAGGAAAGCACCATGATGTATGAAATCTTGTCTTCTGAACGTGACCTATATGCCACACACATCAGCCCATAGCAGCTTCAGTGACCTAAGAATGACCTTCTGAAGATTAGGCCAGTCCATATTCATCATTATGAATAGGTGGATGAAGCATGAAGCTCCATCCGCCCTGAGGGGCCATTGGAAGTTAGTGGTTGTTGAATAGCCAGAACTGACAAGGTACCCATGCTCCAGTTAACAGCCCCATATCCATAATTATGTAAATGACCCTAATTGAACTAGTGGTGGGTCACACACATACACACATATGCGCGTGCATGTACACACATGCGAAAAAAAAAAACAGAAAATAGGAAAGGAACTAGTTGGGAATAAGAAGAGGTTCCAGAGTAGTGGGGGTTAAAATTATCAAGATACATCATATACATATATAAAAGTGTCAAAGAAGCCAGGCGGTGGTGGCGCACTCCCTTAATCCCAGCATTCGGGAGGCAAAGACAGGTGGATCTCTGTGAGTTCGAGGCCAGCCTGGTCTACAAGAGCTAGTTCCAGGACAGGAACCAAAAGCTACGGAGAAACCCTGTCTCAAAAATCCAAAAAAAGAAAAAAAAAGTGTCAAAGAGTACATAAAAATATTTAAAATACTTAAAATAGGAAAAATCATGATATAGGATAATGAAACAGAAAATTTTTAATGTGATCATTACAACTTATACCAAAATATAATTACCATGAATATCTTTAGCTGTAGAATATTCAAGGTGCACAGAAAAACTAAAACTAGGACACTAAGCATATCTTTATCAAAAAAATTCCAATGGGTAATAAAAGAGATAATTTAAGCATATAACAAGGAAGATTAATTCTGTGTGTGTGTGTGTTCATCTGTCTGTCCATCTATTCATTTGTCTGTCTGAGATTTATATGTGTCTTATGGGAGCACACTCAAAAGCCTATGGTTGGGTAAATCTTTCATGTTGTTTGGCTAACTTGGCATCATGCCAAGCTGCCTCGTAAATATTTATGTTTATGCTATAGAGAAACTGTATTCCCATCCTTGATCAGAGAAGCTTCATTTTGCATTAACTGCCTATGAATGCAGAGACTCGTGGCCACTCAAGGTGCTCAGAAATAAGAATAAGTGATGGTTGGATGTTCAATCCTAAAGAGAACATTTGTAACATCCCCCCTGTGGCTTGGGGAACACCACAAAAAGGAGAACAGAAAGAATGTAAGAGTCTGAAAATAAGAAGAAGGGTTATGAAATGCTAAGTTCTGAGCTTGACAGAGCCAATATAAACATAAATTCATGGTCACTGAAGTTGCCTGCACTGGACCTCCCTACTGAACCATTGTTAACTGATGTTACACCTCATCCTTCGTTGTATACCAAATGGTAAACCCACTGGGCTTCTATGGGTTGCTCCAGATCAAAGTCACACAGTCAATCCTGACTTAAATCAAGAGGTCATGATATAAAACAAAAGACATGAACGTTGGGAAGGGACTTGTGATGGTTTGAGTGAGAATGACCCTCCATAAGCACATATGCTTGACAATTTGGACCATATTTGGCAGACAAGATTAAAAGGTGTGGCCTTTTTGGAGAAGGGGTGTCACTAGGGGTGGGCTTTGAGATTTCAAAAGACTTTTGCCCTCTGCCGTTAGCTCTGCCAGCCTCCTAATTGGGAAATAAGATGTGAGCTCACAGTTGTTCCTGCAGCCATGCCTTTGCTCCACCATCATGAATGCTAACCCTCTAAATCAATGAGCCAAGTTAAGTGTTTCGTTCCATAAGTTGCCTTGGTCATGGTGTGTTAACATGGCAATAGAAAAGTAAGCAAGACAGGGAAGAAAGGAGGTTCACAGTGGTCAAAGAAAGAAGAGTGAAGATGTGGATCAGAGCAAGCGGAAAGCACCCTGAAAGAATATATCAATCAAAAAGAGAATTTTTAAATTAAAATACTACCTAACATAATCTGTAGATTATATTTAAGAGACTAAAGAGAGGAAACTTCAGTCTTAAACATTTATCTAGTAAAGAACACTGTCGTTTAAATCAAGGCTCATCTCAAAAGGCTAAAAGAGTTAGAGAAAGGAAGTGGGGTAAACAATGGAAATCAAAGAGGAATCACTAAGGATAGAAGTAAAATATTAACGGAAGTCATAGTAAGGTGAATCAATAACTCAGAACATACATTTTTCAAAGTTTCCACTGATGAAAAATATCATTCAACAAATATATTTTTAATAGCAAAAATAAGAATGCACCAATATCTTCTTAAAATGGAAATGAATACCTGCCAATTTCACTGTCATTCAGCATTTACTGGAGACCAAGGCAATCAGATTAGGGAAGTCACCAAGAGGCTTCAAAGCTAGCAAACTGTTCTGGTTTACAGACTAATCAATGAGAGGAATAAAATTAGGAAAGGAGAAGTATTGCTATGTACAGTGATGATAAAGCTACTCAGATCATTTTAAAAGTCAGTAAGTTAGCAAAATAAATATAAACATGTAGAAACTAAGAGTTTTCATAAACATATGGCAAACACAGTCCAGCTTAGACCAGCAACATGGAAGCAAGATGCCTCAAAAGTAGATTTAACAAACCAGTCTTGAAGGAGTTAAAAAAAAAAAAGAAACAATTAGGACACTAGTTGGGTGGGTAAGGAAGGGAGTGTGGATCTAGGAAGAGTTAAAGAGAGATCAAAACATATTTTATGAAATCTCAAAAAAAAAAAAAAACCTAAACAATTACATCAAGTGTCCCAGGTGAAATGTGGCAATATTGAAAGAAGCTGATGAGACAAATGGCTTACACTGGAGGAATAGGGCCAGGAACCCACAGGGGTTTCCTGTGCTTCTATTGTACGGACGGTGATGTAGAGGGGAAGAAGGTGGTGGAGAAGTGGTGGAGGAGGAGGTGGTAGAGGAGGAGGAAGAGATAGTGGTGGTGGTGTGGTTGTGGATGAGAAGATGATAGTGGTGGTGATGGAGGAGGCAGTGGTGACAGCAGCAGAGGTGGTGGTGGTGGTGGTAATGGTGGATCTGGAAGTGGTGGAAGAGGTGGTAGGTCAAGAGGAGGTAGTAGTGGTAGTGGTGGTGGTGGTGGAGGAGGAAGAGAAGGAGGAGGAGAAGAAGGTGAGATGGTGGTTTATTTTCACAAGCTGACTCTAATACTTTTAGCCCAAGCAAATGACAAGGAGACCACAAAAGAAATAAGAAATGTGCCAGATCAGACAGGTATTCAGGGCAAGTTAAGTTTCAAGCATGCTAATTATGAAATATCTACTCACTGTCTAGTATGTCTAGTGAGGATGTACCTACAGACAGCTCAAGGATTTATCAGTCTCCAGTTTTCTTCCCTAGAAGAGCTTAGATGGAAATGCAAAAAGGGCCCTTGCCTTCCTGGCCCACAATAAGAAGTCTGTAAATATAAAGACGATGCTAATTCTAATCATCCTATGTTCTCTTGTTTCCATTCTTAGCTTCATATTGATTACCACATTTCTGTGGAGAAACTCTTTCCTGTTCTAGAAAGTCCTCACATATTTCACGTGAGCTGAGAAGGCAGAATTAAAACCTCTGCCTCTGGTGTCTTTCCAACATACCAAGGTTGGCCAGAATTAAGTTCTTTTATTTTGGGAGTTACTTTAATAGCTATTATAACTTTAGTTATAACCTTGGTACCCATAGGAAAGGCTGGCGTTTTCAGTTTGTGTCTGAAGATCTGAACCACTTGTACCAGTGTGGGATTGAATTCAGCATCCATTTGAGTCTTTTTGGTCATCTTGGATATCTCACATGGGTTTTAGTGAGTGTCTATTTTGTGGGTCAACTAACTGGTATCATAGTCTACTGTGACATTATGACTGCCCAGCATACATTTAATAAATGCAAAAGATTTCTTGAGTAATTTGGGTAAAATGACAGAGTAGAAGCTGCCATTGTATGGCCCTCTTAAGATGAATATTTCATATAAGAAAGGATTCTATTCCAAAAAAAAGAGAAAAGGCTTTGGAAATTCATAAAGGCAGTGACATTACATCTGAAAAAATTCCAAGGAAAGGACAGATAGGAGCCAAGGTAAACACAGCGCCAGTCACAGGGCTCTCCAGAAGGGTAGGGGGAAAAGAAGCCCCTTCTGAAAGATAGACCATGTAACCCTGATAGAGAAGCTAATGAGACTAAGAGAATACTAACTTTGAACATAAGTAGTTTCAACTAACCAAGGAAGAGACACAGCTGGATAACCAAATTACAAACAAGATCCAACTACCTGCCAATCTAGGAAACGCAGTTCACTTAAAGACATCCACAGACCAAGAACTGAAGGATAATGATCTAACAGACAAATAAACGAGAACTGGAAACAGCTAGCATAGCAATTCTGCTAATGGGTAATGCAGACTTCAAATCAAAATGAGTCAGAAGAGATTAAAAAACACTACATATTAATAATGGGAACAATTCATCAAGATGCAACTGTAAATATGTACGTTCTTTCCTGATTTTATAAAACAATTTTAGGCATAAAAGCTCATAGAAACCCGGACACAATAATATTGGGTGACATCAGGACCCCATTCTCATCTTTAGATAGCTCCTTCAAACTAAAAGTCAGAAAGAAACTTCAATTTCCAATAGCATTCTTCATAGAACCAAAGTACATCACAGACCTTCTAAAACTAAAATAACAAGTACGATTTCCAGTAACATTCTTCATAGAACTAAAAAAAAATCCTAAAATTCCTACGGAGGCACAAAGATTCTTGATAGACAAAGCAGAAAAGAGTAAACAGAAACAGCAGTATTAGAAGACTCATGATATTGATTTCAAATTACACGAGCACTATAGCATTGGTATGACGACAGGCATTAAGACCCATGAGATAGAACAAAAAACCAGAAATAAACCCACACAACTACAGACATCTAGTTTTTGGTATATGTGTCAAAATTCACACTGGAAAAAAGGCATCTTCAACAAATGATGTTTGAAAAACCAGCTCCCTACACAGAGAAAACTTAAGCTAGATCCATATCTCTCACTCGGCACAAAGTCAGTTGAAGATGGATCAAAGATGTTACTGTAATACTTGAAGCTTTGAAATTGCTGGAGGAAAAACATAAATAAAATAATCCAAGATATAAACATAGGCAAAGACTTTCCTAAAACGTCTAATATCACAGGAAGCAATCCCAAGGGTTCAAAGACTGGACTCTAAACATTTTTGCAGTATACAGACTACATAATGAGAGAAAGTTTTTGGCAACTATAAATCAGATGGAAAATTTATATGTATAATACCTAAAGAATTACTAAAAACTACACCTAAAACTGAATAACACAATCAATAACTGGGATAATGGGATGAATAGACATTTGTCAAAAGAAAAAATAAAAATACCAAAAAAAAATTTGAAAAGTGTCTAACATCCTTGATGATAACAGAAATGCAAAGCAACTTGCTTTGAGATCCTGGCTCATCCCCAGTCGGAATGGCTATCTTCAAGATGATATCGGACAAATGCTGGAGAGGACATGAAGAACAAAGAGAACAAATCACTGTTGGTGAGACTGGAAACTGTGGTGGCCACTATGGAAGTCAACATGCAGGTTCCTCAGATAAGCTAAAGTCAGACTTGCAGATGATACAGCTATACAACTCTTGGGTATTATACCCCCAAAGAATCTAAATCAGTGTACCACAGAGAAAACTGCACATCCAAGTTCATAACTGCACTGTTCACAGCAGTCAGGAAGCCGAACTAGCCTTGGCATCCAGCAACAGATGGATGAGAGAGAAAAAGCAGCAGACATACACAATGGAAATTATTTAGCCATAAACAAAAATGAGTTTTGTCATACATTGTTAGTGGTTTAACAAAATGGTCTAGCAATATGGAAAATAGTAAAAAGATTCTTTAAAATTTTTTAATAAACCTATGATTTGGTCAATTAAAAAAATAAGTTTTGTGACATTTGAAGGAAAATGCATGCAACCGAAAATAATTATGCTATGCAAAATAAATCAGACTCAGAAAGTTGAATACTACATTTTCTTCTCATATTCATATCCCAGATTCAAACATTTATGTGTATGTCTGTGTGTGAGTGTATGTGTGTATATGTCCCTATGTATATGTAGGTACATGTGTATATGTCCCTATGTATATGTAGGTCATGAAAGAAGAAAGAGGGCTAGGAGAGGGAGGGAAAAGGGAAGCAGGAAATGAAACTCATATGACACGAAAACAGAAGGAACAACTCATTTGGAAAAAGAGAGGGTACCGTCACGAGGAGAGAAATGAGAATGGGGTAGACTAGGAGAGGAGGATTAATAAAAAAAAAAACTGTATAATGAGATACACGTATGAATATGCTGTAATGAAACCCATCAATCTCTTTGTTAACTTGAAAACATTTTCTCTTGAAGACATGGCTCCTTTGTGTCATCCTGTTCTAGAAACTGTCATGTAGTCCAGAGAAACTGAACTGTCCCTAACTCTTTGAATACTGGGATTCAGGCATGGACCACCTCACCAGGCCTGAAAATTCAATTTAAAAAATGCACAGGACTTCAGCAGTGACTCATTTCTCAATCAAGGAACCGATTAAATCCTTCTCACTGATATCTGGCTTCGGTAGTAGAGATATGCCTAACATCCTTGAAATTCTTCTCTTCCTTACCTCTAAATTATAATAGATTTCAACTCCAAATTGGCCTTTACTAGGAAATATGTTCCCATAGATTCAAGGTATTTTAATTTTAAGCTAAATAGGGACAATTCCAAGTATGTTGGGTTTCTCAAGATGCATTTGACAAGATGCATTCGTATAGGACTAGCTCTTTCCCAATGTTCTGATATGCCTTTGGCAAAAACCTGCTTGAATATTTACTCCTTTTGTAGCTTGAGGTGTTCATTAGAGCTCCCTTGCACCTATATATGATGATACAATTGGTCCAGGACGCTTTCCACACAGACAGTGATTAAAATCTTCATGATTTCTGCTAATTCTCGTGTGCTTCATTTGTTTCTAGTCTCAGTCTCTGCATGTATACTCATATAATATTACTGTATACGTTTATATTTTCATCAGGTTTCACAGAAACTTTTTCTACTTTGAGCAGAGCATTACGAAGCAAGTGGCCTCCCAATGTAAAGACCCACGGATAGCATCATGTTCCCTGAGAAGTACAGAGAGGATGACAGGAGGGAATGGGGTGGGATGGGGTAGAAGGGAGCTACTCTGAAAAGTAGAAGCAGTGGAATCTTGGAGAGGTTAGAGTAGCAGGTGCAATGAAATTACAATTTTCACGATAAAGTACCAGAAGTGAAAAGGAAGACAGGGAAAGTAGAAAGTGAGAAGAAATATAGGAAGAACATGAAGATTGAGGGAGAGAAGCAGGATAAAGAAAGGAAGTGTGGAAGTGTAAAGGGTTAAGAGAAAGGAATCATGGGAATTTGCATGCAGTGTGAGAAAGCTGTCAGTCATCTGATTGACAGACAAGCCAATGACAATCAGATCTGGGTACCTTATACCAGTGTACGCTGAGTCAACAAGCTAAAGTTAGGTTTTGTATAGAATGGTGGAATCAATGTAAAAGTCATTTAATAAACTCAGTCGCTTGGATTTTATATTTTCTATATATTTCAATGCCCAAGAAACAATCCTAATAGCATACCATTCATGGAAAAATAAGTCAGAGACATTGAACAGGAATGTACATATGAAAAGGTAAACCTGAACCCAACACACTAGGCGAGCAGTCTACAGACTCTGAATCCTACATGACCACTACAGGATCATAAAATTTTGTACTAGGCATAATGGCACATTCTCTAATTTTATCAACTGTGAGACAAAAGCAAGAGAATCACTGTAAATTCCCTACATAGCAAGTTTCAGGTTAGCCAGGTCTATATATAAAGTCTCTCTCTGTCTCTCTCTGTCTCTCTCTCTCTGTCTCTCTCTCTCTGTCTCTCTCTCGTCTCTATTATATATGTAAGCTCATATGTTCATATATACATATATATAGATATATATGTATATATATAATTTTTGTGCCAAGCATCATTACAATATTTTCTCTCTGGATCATACAAAAAAATAACTAGAGTGAAAGTCTGAAATCATAGCTTTCCATAGCACCTGGTTTCCTGGTTACTATGACAACTCTAGAGAGAACAAAATGAGCTTCCAAGATATAATCAAATTCATTGATTTTTAAAAATCAGGTTATATATTTCATGAATAGCAAATTCTGAATGCTGAGTTAAAAATAGAACGTGTTGCTTGAATCATAATATTACACATTTTCACATGGGAAACTTTTCAACCTCAAATCCTAAAGCACTGTATCCACGGAGCTGCTGGAGGAAGCATAGCATCCTTGTTTTTACAGTGCACACTGTACCAACTGAATCCAAAAACAGGGCCTCTGTGTCTGCTAAGATAATGAGTTGTCACTGACTGTCACCATTCTCGTTATAGGAAATGGAGTTCAATAAGCAGATGTTATAGCTCAGTGTTTCACTGTGTTTATAAGGGATCACAGTAATAAAATATTTGGTGGGACACACACAGTCCCAAGATGAATCACAAGTAAACAACAGTGAGAAAAGCAGATTACAATTAAAGCAAACTGTTGAAGCATCAATCAATGCACATAGTTATTACTGATAAGGAAGGCCACTTCTGCCAGATTTAGAAGAAATTTGTGAGAAAATAGTTGTTAAAAAATCAGTTTGGAATTGCATGGTAATTGCCTGAAAATCAGTTTTCAATTAAAAAATATAACATTCATGGTCCTAAGAACAGACCAGTTCCAGCTATTTTTCTCTCTCCGAAAGTGTAATATTCAACATGGTGGAAGGATCATCATCTCCTACCAGTCACAGGGATGTACTTGCCATCTATCTATCATCTATCTATCTATCTATCTATCTATCTATCTATCTATCTATCTATCTATCTATCATCTATCTTTCTGTTACCTATCATCTATCTTTCTGTCTCTATCATCTATCTACCTATCTCTCTATCATCTATCTATTTATTTATTTAGCTAGCTAGCTAGCTTTGTGTGTGTATGTATACAATGTTAATAGTGCTTAACATGTGTCCTGGGCCTCCTAAGCAAGAATTTTCAATTTTGTTAGCCAGTTCACATCTCTCTCATATTGGCTTAGTTTGATAAACATGAAAGTGTATGCTCAGGCTACATTCTAGGGATTCAGAGATAAACACAGAATGCTGGCAGGCAGGCAGACCCTCCCTCAGAAATGCATCAGTTGTCAGCAACCCATTCTTGAGATTTCTTGTAAGTCCCTAGAACCTCTATCCCTCTATAACTACTTGAGGGTTGGCAGATTATGATCTCCAAGAATTAAGTCTACATTCGGTAGTTATCTTAAATAATTATTTTGAAGTATTAAATGACAAATCCTTGATTAATATTTAGGAAAGGGCTGAGTTGGGGCATATTCACAGGTATTGGAACAAACCATGAATAGTTGATTTGTGAATTAATGAATAAATTAATGAGTTGGTAGACTCATGAAACACCTTTAGATAAGTCAGTTCCAGGACATCTCACCAACTCTGTTCTAATCAATACCAGTGTCACAGTGGTGTCATGATGCTGTTTCTAACATAATAAAAATTAATGGACACCTTCTTAGAGCAGATGAAACTCTAGTGAATAATGTGCACCAGTGGTCTCACTAGCTCCATTATGCTAACCTGATGAAGAATGTAGTAAGATATGCACTATCCCAAGCACAGCGGAGAACTGTGTGCCACCTACCAGAGATACTTTCTGGAAAACATACTGCACCAGGCATCATTTGAACCACAAAGGGGGAAAATACAGCTGTTATTCCATGCTTGGTGTTGATAAAAGAAAATACCTTCCTTGTTAAATCGCTGTACTTGGTGGTGCACATAATCAATGCTAAGATCCTCCAGCATTCAAAGACTAGAGACACTTCCTTGTTCACATAACTGATGCCCTTTTTAGCAAGCTTCTCGCATGTGATTTCACTTCTGCAATCCTTCTGGGTACTTTGTGCTGTGTAATAGCATCCTTGCCTCTGAACATCCATCTGAAGCAGTTCCTTCCTCCTGGCCATTCTACAAGCCTTGTTCACTTCTGCTCACCCATGCTATCTGGAAGGATTCCCATGCCAGCACCTCTTCTTTGCAAACGCATTGTAAGGATCAGAACTTTGACCTCACCAGCACAGTGTGTGGCCTCTAGCTGACCTCTGTATCCCAACAGACACCTCTTCTCATCCTACCTTGTGGCACTTCATGCCTTGAGACCGCAAACAGTTATTTTAACATCTGATCAAGCTGGCCTCTAAAATATATAGATTCTGATTCTTCTAAGTTAATCAAATTATCTCTGAGATCCAAGACTTTTTATCTGACACAAGCCCTAAACAACTCTGCATGTCAGTAAATTATGAATACATTTTTTTGGGGGAGGGCGTTATTCAAGACTGGGTTTCTCTGTAGCTTCGGAGCCTGCCCTGGAACTAGCTCTTGTAGACCAGGCTGGTCTCGAACTCCCAGAGATCTGCCTGCCTCTGGCTCCTGAGTGCTGGGATGAAATATGTGCAGCACCACTGCCTGGAAAATTATGAATACATTTTAAATGTGAGCTTTGGAGATTATGAAATGGAAAGGACTACCTATCCAAATCTTCAACTCTTCTTAAATGAGATCCTAAAAAATCATAATTTTAGGGATAATTGTGGTTTTTAAACTGGGAATATTTAGAGAACAGGAACAGTATTTTGCATAATACCTAGGAGTGTCCATCTATAGGTTATGTGTATTAAACTTACAATATTCAAATGAAGTAAGTTCATATATTGATCATAAAGTTGATAACTATTTGATGTGGGATGTCCTTCTATATACGTGTTGCTTTTATTGGTTAATGAATAATGCTGCTTTGGCCTACGGCAGGGCAGAATATAGCCAGGTTGGAAGAGATACACAGAGAGAGTAGGCAGAGTCAGAGAGATGCTCTGCAGCCACCGAAGGAGACAGACACCAGAACCTTACTGGTAGGCCACAGCCACATGGGGATACATAGATTAATAGAAATGGATTAATTTTACATGTAAGAGTCAGTTAATAAAAAGCCTGAGGTATTAGGCCAAGCAGTGTAATTAATAAGTTTCAGTATGATTATTTAAGTCTGTGTGGCTGGGAATAAAAGAACAGTCTTTGTTTTACAACTATTGACAGCTGTACAAATGTCATAAGTATGTCCTGAAGAGCGTTTTGTTTTTTCCTTCCTAGCAGTCACTAACTGCCATAATCTCCCCAGGAATGGGTGCAGCCTGCCTAGAAATTACCTACCTCTTCCTTGCAGGAACTCTGGTTGGTTTGGTTTTGTGTAAGTTGCACAGTGGTGGCAACAACTGCTTGGGGTGTCTGAATAGCACTGTCCCGTTCAGAAGGCAGCTATACATTTTTCCCATCTTCCAGCTCTCTTATCTGTTTGCTCTCTGTCTTATTTCCATCTAGTATTTGTCAAAATTCCTACTATCAGTTAATCCCTCCCATCTGCCTAGCTGTTAGTGAAGCTAACTCCTTTTAAGCTCCAGCAGTGGGAACACTCCTAAAGGTATTTCACTAGCAGGAAGAATGCTTAACAAATAACATATTGCATTAGGGGGAGAACAAAATCAACAACAAGGATGCCAAATTGCCGAATGGCTGATGCAGAGTATTAGAAGCCAACAATATGCTGAAAATTTGTATCTGTGCCCAGAACTACATTTAAGCAAAAGAAACATCACTTCTACTTTGAAGAAAAAGCTTCTAAATCAGCAAACTGAAGTAAGTCAGCTGAACCTTCCTCTGAGTATTTGGCAAACAACACATTTAGTAATGTTTTGAACACACACAATGCCACTTTTCCAAGGTGTCCAAAATATTTTGTCAACATCCAATCAGCTTCAGAGTAGTTTAAGCAAATAAACACAGAATTAGTTCTATTCTGTAGGGTTGATGTCCACTACCCGCAGCAATCAAATGTGAAGCAAGCTAGGGCCAGAGCCCCCTTAACAGCCCTGCTCCACGCTGTCCTATATGGTTGCCTATTTTGAGCACTTTCACTAAAATAGAAACTGCTTTTCCTACATGAGACTTCCCTTGAAAAGTAAAAGAGCAAACCTAGGCATCTCTGGCTGCCACTAGATCGATTCAAAGGTGAACCTAAGGACGTTTTCTACAGAAGGAGACTACAGCTGTCTTTAAAGAATAATAATTACGACTCAGAATTGTGGCCTTTGTGAATAGCTCATGCTACCAGAGATACCCACAATTCCTCAGAACTTTCTGGGATGCAGAAGAAATGATTGGCGGGCTCTTTTCAATTACAGGGTTAAAGGAGCATTTCAAAAAGTTCTTTCCAGGGCTAGCAACATAGCTCATCTGGTAAAGTGGTGTGGGCCTTGTGTGCAAAAAAATTATGAGTTTGATGCCCAGAACTTTACAAACAGCAGAAATACTATAAATCTAGTACTCAAGGATATTGAAGTTCAAGGTTATTCTTGGTGACACAGCAAGTCCAAGTCCATCATGGGCTTCACAAGCCCCTATCCCAAAAGAAAATTTACTCCAAATCAAATCACTACCCACACCTGTCATCTTCATGGAAGTCAGTGAGGCCAACACCTCAGAGGTCCTTGTTCCTGGTGTCCCCTGGATCCTCTTGAGACCACAGGAGCTCACTTCTGCTCATTCCCTTTTGTATCTAAGACACTGTATCCTTCCAGTGCTCCCCAAAAGAGGACCAACAATTTTTGATGCCTGATTTGTCTGGATAAAATCCCCTCAATAACTACTTAGATCTAACAGACTCGAAGCTGCCTAAGTAATTTGTCTTACTTAAGCAGCCTTAATGCCTTATAACATATTACAATATCCTCAGCACATTTGCACATTTGTATTTAATAGTTACTGTTTTGATATTCTGATAACATTTTCATTCTTGAGCATTTGATGCGTCTTCAAAGTAACAAAGTCTTGCATCCAATTTATGAGCATTAATCACTACATTTAAAGTATAGAGAATCAGTTTATTAACCAGGTTTGGAAATTGATCCAATTTCATTTTACCTGAACTTCAGGCTATAATCTCTTAAAAAGCGAGTTGGTAGCCCAGGCTAGGTCCATTCTAACATGTATATAATGAATAGCTAAACTCCATCTCACCAAACCTAACCCTCTTCTCCAGCTTTTATCTAATATCACAATAGCTCCATCATTTGCTATTTCTTTCTTAGACATTTTATTTTAAAATCACCTAATTTGGAGTCTCTCCCTCCGTCCTTCATCCATCTCTCTGGAATCTGAACTCTTAAAGGCAAACAGTGCTTGTTTTGAAACAGTGTTTCATGTAGCCAAGACTGGCACTGACATTGCTATATGGTTGACCTTGAACTTTGGATCCTCCTATCTCTGTCTCCAGTGCCAGGATTATAGGCTTCTCCCACCAGACCCTGTTCACCTGATGGGAACTCAGCCTCCTGCACAGTAGGCAGGCACTGTATCTACTGAGCTATATTCCCAGCCCTCTGTGTTCTTATCTTTAAAGGCCCAGGGTTATATCTGAAACATCCCAAAACTTAGAAGATACATGCAGACAGGCACATTACCTGTGTGAGTAAAATATTAAATAAATGAATAACATGTTTAATAGCATATGTGCATAATGCTTGGCAAGTCTGGATGTATTTTTGTAATTACAGCTGAAACTTCCAGAATGTGTATGCAAAACCCTCAATTCACAATGTAGGAGGAGCAAACTTGGAAGTGTTGGAAATGTGTGCTTAGCAAGGATCTCAGCTTCTACTTCAGAAACCATTTTATTCAAAATATGCCCAAGTGCCTGTTGCAAAGAATGAGCTACTTGTTTGTCCCGGCTGCACAGAACTGAAATAATCACACAGAAATTGTATTAATTAAATCACTCCTTGGCCCATTAGCTCTAGCTTCTTATTGGCTAGTTCTTACATCTTAATTTAACCTATTTCTAACGACCTGTGCATCACCACGAGGTCATGGCCTACCAGCAAAGTTTCAGCATGTCTCTCTTCAGCAGTGGCGGCTGACTCTGCTCTTCTTTCTCCTAGCATTCAGTCTAGTCCTCCCTGCCTACCTAAATTCTGCCCTATCAACAGGTCAAGGCAGTTTCTTTATTCATTAATGGTAATCACAGCACACAGAGGGGACTCCCACATCAAGTGGCTTCAAAGTTTATGTTTGTGTCCTGTGCTGTGTCCCTTATAGTCTAGAGGATCTGAAAGAAGTCTCTGTATCTATAAGCAGTAAAAATACATCCTGCACATTGTAGAGACTAAAAGAACACAAAGAAGAGAAGAGAAAGGAAAGACAAGGTGGGAGGACAGGGAAGGAGAGGGGAGGGGAGGGAAAAGGAGATGTAGAGGGAATAAAGAATCTAAAAGTTACTTTGTGTCCAATCACATAACACTAGAAATAAAATAAATCAAAACAATACCAGTGCTTCCAAATATGGGATCAAGAAGCAATTTTCTTCATAAAAAGAAAAGCCCACCCTCTGACTAGAAATGATGACTAGAAAAACTCTGAAGCACACTAGACTTAAATCCTGCTATAATGCCTGGCCCACAATGGAGGTGTTGCTGTCAAGTCTATGTTTGGGTTTATTACTGTTATTTTGCTGTCTGATATTTCTCAGATGATAGTACTGAGGTTGGTATTCATTCTGGGGATGGAACTCAGGCCCTTGTTATCTGCTCCATTGGCTGCACACTCAATTTTGTGTCACTATTTCTTAAAATGTTTGTTCAAGTGAATGATGGATAATCTCATGGATTATCTTGCTCTAGAAGAGAAAAGCATATGGAACTGTGGGCTGAATCAGGAAGATTGTACTCAACCATAAGAGTGGGTTCATCTAACCCACTGAGGGTCTGACCAAGACAAAAAGGCAATGCAACACACATTTGCCCTCTGTCCCATTCATCTCCTTGTGTCCTCAGATATCTGTGTCCTGAGTTCTGGAGCTTTTTAACTTGGGCCAATACTTAGGTCATCAGTTACTCTGGTGCTCAGGCCTTTGGATCTTGGCTGAGTCATACCACAACATTCCCCAATTCACCACCTAGCAGATGGCACAATATGGGGTATTTCAGCCTCTACAGTCATACAAGTCAATCTCATAATAAGCTCCCCTTCATATAAGTCATCCATAGCCTGTACTTGTATGGTAGCCCTAACAAACTAATACACTAGGTGTAGGTTTCACAACCATTCTATTTCCAACATTACAGATGATCATCAGCTGTGATGGTTGGAAAAAATGATCCTAAAGGGAGTGGCACTATTAGGAACTGTGACTTTGTTGGAGTGGGTATGGCCTTTTAAAGGAAGTGTGTCACTGTGAGAATGGTCTTTGTGGTCTCCTTTGTTCAAGCAATACCCAAACTCTCAGTTCACTTTCTGTTGACTGAAAGTCAAGATATAAGACATTCTGCTGAAGCACAATTAATAAAAACTCAGGGAGAAAAAATGGGGTTCAACCTGAAGATCCACAAAAGCAAAATAGTCAGCCACTGGCTCGTACCTTGACCTCAGTCTAAAATGGTGATCCTGCCTCTAGGAATCTCACAATTAAACTGTATCTGAGATGGTGAACTTCATGGGAGCAGAAGTATATCCAGATCAGGGACATTTGCAGAAACAAGACTGAGCCAATGACCTAGGCTGGAGCAGGCCTGAGACAGTGAACTCCACAAGAACAGGAGTGGATCCAGACCAGGGACATTTGTGGAAACAGGATTGAGTCAGCAACCAAGGCTGAAGCAGGCCTGAGGCAGCAAGCTTCATAAGGGCAGGACTGAGCCAGTGACCTAGACTGGAGTGGGCCTGAGACAGTAAGTTCTGCGGGAGCAAGAGTGGATCCAGACCAGGGTCATCTGTGAAAATAAAACTGAGCCAGTAACCTAGGACAGAGCAGGCCTGAGACAGAAAACTCCACAGAAGCAGGTACAGGGGTGTAACCACTGAGGGAATGGACAAGAACCAGAGAGAGACCTCTCTGGGTCCAGGCATAAGTCTGGGACCTCCAAGAGTGTAGGCAGGAACCAGAGACCTCTGCAGGTCTGGGCATAAGTTTGGGACCTCCAAGAATCTATGCATGAGCCAGGACCTTTGTCAGTCCAGTCGTGAGTCTGGGACCTCTGAGGGAGTAGGCCTGAGCCAGGACCTCTGAGTATCTGGGTGCATCCAAGTCTGGGACCTCCAAAGAAATAGATCAGAGCCAGAGACCTTTGTTGGACCAATGTTAAGCCAGGGACCTCCACAGGAGCAGATCCAGACCAGTGACATTTACAGAAACAGGACTGAGCCAGCAGCCTAGGCCAGAGCAGGCCTGAAACAGCAAACTCCATGGGAGCAGAGGAAACCCCAGGAGCACTGAACAACCTCCAAGAACATGGAATGACCAATGGGATGACTGGAACCATGGCACTAAATGCATCACAAGGAGCAACCATCTGAGCCTTGGATACACTGGCACTGGGAAGATTGATCACCAGAGTCATAGACAGTCCCAACTACACTAATCAGAGAAAAAGATAAGTAGACAAGGTAAGAACACATGCAGCACCACAAAGACCAACAGGACACCAGTAAAAATTGGTGAATCTACAACAGCAAGACATAAACAACCAAATATAGATGAAGCAGAAGAAAATGACCTAAAGAGTGACTTTAGGAGAATTTTGGGGGCCCTTAAAGAGCAAATGAAAAATTCCTCAAAGAAATGGAGGAAACAATAAATTAAAAAATGGAAAACAACAAATACCTCAAAGAAAACCAAGAAAAAGCAAGTAAACATATGAAAGAAACTATTCAAGATGTAAAAACTGAAATAGAGACAATAAAGAAAACACAAGCTGAGGGAATTTTAGAAACAGAAATCAAAAGAAAGCAATGAAGAACCAAAAATGCAAGCATAAACAGCAGAAGAAAAGAGATGGAAGAGAGAATCTCAAGCACTGAAGATACAATAGAGGAAATAGACTCATCAGTCAAAAAAAATTAAATCTAACAAAAGCTTAACACAAAATATCCAGGAAATATGGGACAGCATGAAAAGACCAAACCTGAGAATAATAGGTATAGAAGAAGAAGTTCAACTCAAAAGTACAGAAAATATGTTTAACAAAATCATAGAAGAAAACTTTTCCAACATAAAGAAAGATATGCCTATGAAGATACAAAAAGGCTACAGAACACCAAAATAGACTAGATTTAAAAAAAAAGTTCCTCACATAATAATTAAAACAATAAACATACAGAATAAAGAAAAAATATTAAGAGCTGTTGTAAGAAGGGTCACTTGTTGGTTCCCAGCTGCCTGGCTAGCTTAGACCTGAAATAATCACACAGAAACTGTATCATTTAAAATACTGCTTGGCCCATTAGCTCTATCTTCTTATTGGCTAACTCTTACATCTTAATTTAACCCATCTCCATTAATCTGTGCATCACAATGAGGTTGTGGCCTACCAGCAAAGTTTCAGTATATCTGTCTCTGGTGATGGCTCCATGGTGGCTCTCTGACTCCACCTTTCTTCCTCCCAGCATTCAGCCTAGCTTTTCCTGCCTACCTAAGTTCTGCCTTGCTATAGGTCCAAAGCAGTTTCTGTATTTATTAATGGTATTCAGAGCACACAGAGGGGACTCCTGTATCAAAGAGCTGCAAAGGAAAAAGGCCAAGTAACATATAAAGGCAGACCTATCAGAATTATACCTGACTTCTCAATGGAGACAATGAAAGCCAGAAGGTCCTGGTGAAGCGTTATGCACACATTAAGAGACCACAGATGCCAGTCCAGATTACTATACCCAGTAAAATTTTCAATCACCATAGAAGTACAAAACAAGATATTTCATGACAAAACCAGATTTAACCAATACCTAGCCACAAACCTAGCCCTATACAAAGTACTAGAAGAAAAACTCCAACCCAAGGAAGTTGGCTACATCAACGAAGACAATTGATGATCTCATAGCAGCAAATCCAAAAGAAGGGAAAAACACACAAAATAACATCACCAACAATGAAAACTAAATTATATCAATCACTTGTCATTAATATCCCTTAATATAAATGAACTCTACTCACCTATAAAAAGACACAGGCTAACAGACTGTATACAAAAACAGAATCCTTTTTTCAGCTGCATACAAGAAACATACTTCAACCTCAAAGACAGATATCATTCCAGAGTAAATGGTTGAAAAGAATTTTTCCAATCAAATGGACCTAAGAAACAGGCTGGTATAACTATCATAATATCTAACAAAAAAGACTTCCAACTAAAATTAATCAAAAGGGACAAAGAAGGACATTTTATATTAGTCACAGGAAAAATCCATCAAGATAATCTCAATACTGTGACCCAAATACAAGGGCACCCTCATATGTAAAAGAAACACTTCTAAATCTTAAATCATATATTAAACCCCACACACTAATATTGAAAGACTTCAACACTCCACTCTCACCACTGGACAGGTCAGTCAGAAAAAAAAATAGAGAAACAAGGGAATAACAAATGTTATGGCTCAAATGAACTTAACAGACATATATACAACATTCTATCCAAACAAAAGAATATCCCTTCTTCTCAGCACCTCACGGAACCATCTCAAAAATTGATCACATACTCGATAATAAAACAAACCTCAACAGACACAAAAATATTGGAATAACCCATGCATCTTATCAGATCACCATGGCTTAAAATTAGAATTCAACAGCAATACTAATTTCAGAAAACCCACAAAAACATGGAAATTGAACAATGCTCATCTGAGGCACCAATAGGTCAAGGGAGAAATTAAAGACTTCCTAAAATTCAATGAAAATAATCATACAACATACCCAAATTTATGAAAGCAGTGTTAAAAAAGTTTATAGCACTAAATGCCTACATAAAGAAGATGGAAATTCCCACACTAGTGAATTAAGAGAACATATAAAAACTTTAGAACAAAAAAAAGCAATCTCACCAAAGAGAACTATATGACAGAAAATAATCACATTGAGATCTGAAATCAACAAAATAGAAACAAAGAAAACACTACAAAAAAATCAATGGGACAAAGAGTCGATTCTTGGAGAAAATAAATAAAATAGACAAAACTTTATCAAAACTAACCAAAAGGCAGAGAGAGAATATCCAAATTAACAAAATCAGAAATGAAAAGGGGGACATAACAACAGAAATGTAGGAAATACAGAGAATCATCAGGTCATATTTCAAAAACTTGTACTCCACAAAATTGGAAAACGTAAAGGAAATGGACAACTTTGTGGATAAAAATCACTTACCAAAATTAAATCAAGACCAAATAAGCAAATTAAACAGACCTATAACTGTTAAAGTATTAGAAACAGTCATCAAAAGTCTCCCAACCAAGGACTAGAAATTTGCATTACATTGTTAAATTAGCTATACAGGTCCAATACCTTGAACAGGATTAGAAATGTATGTACAGTATATTTTAACAAAATTAATCTCAAATTTGTATACAATATGCAAAAGTCTAATCCAATGTGAAAGATTTAAAACTAATAGTTGCTTTCCTATCATATCTATATCCCTCTTTTCTTTTTTCTTTTCTTTCTTTATTTACTTTTTCATTCATTCATTCATTTTGGTTTTTCAAGACAAGGTTTCTCAGTAGCTATGGAGCCAGTTCTGGAACTCACTTGATAGATCAGGCTGACCTCAAACTCACAGATATCCACCTGTCTCTGCTCCCAAGTGCTGGGAATAAAGGCATGTGCCACCACTGTACAGTCTTTTATTCTTTTCAAAACAAGATCTTATCTATATCTTCCCTTCTTTCTTTTCAGAGTAGATTTAATAATCTACCCCTTCATATCTATATTCTACCCTATCATATCTATATTCTCCTTTTTTCTTTTCAAAACAAGGACCTTGGATCTAATTTTATTTGTTTCACTTTTTCCTGACCATTATCCATAAAAACTTGTAACCAACACACTAAAAAAGACAAGCATCCATAATCCTTCTATTAGTCTACATTTTACCATAGGGCTTATGGCTTGTTACATTCCATCTTGCTTCCCCAGCAAATGCTGGCATATCCCAGACTCAACCTTCTTTTTACCTTTATCTTTACTTGCATTTTCTGTCTGTCTGGCTTTATTCTGCCTGGCTATTGCTCAAATCAGTTTCTTTATTAACCAATGGTAATAAAAGACAATCACAGCATATAGAAGGGCATCCCACATCATCCATCCCTAGAACTTTTTCATAATCCTAAAATGAAACTCCTTATTGCATGTTAATCCATAATCCACCCTACCTCCTAACCTTAGCCTCTGTCAATCATGATTCCATTCATGTCACTGTAATTTTTCCTTCTTTAGGCACAAGTATGAGAGGAGTAGCACAGTGTTTGTTCTTTTGTGAATGGCTTATTCAACTTGTACTATGCCTTTGACGTTCATCTATGTTGTAGCTTGAATGGAAATGAGAATTTCCTTAAGGCTAAAATTACCCTATCTCGTGGACATGTCATATTTTGTTTATCTATTCATTTGATGAGGAATCATTGGTTTGCTTGTTTTTAACATACAATACTGTTTTACTTTTGAAAGTATGATATAATCACATCATTTCCTTCTCCTTGCTACTCCTCTCATGCACCACTCCTTGCCTTGTATGTTCGCAAATTCATGGCCTCTTTTTCTTTAATTGTTGTAACATATATAGTTAAATGTATACCTATCAACATAGCTGCCTAAACAAGACCTGAACAATGACACCACCAATGGACATGCTAATATGAAAGGGAAAAAGCTCACAGGGCCTCAGTACTAGACAAAGAACTCAGGACACTGGGGAACACTGCAAGTAGGAGGAATTATCTTCCCCAGGGAAGAGCCCAACCCCAGCTGTTTGTCCAATTACAAGCAGTCAGCTTGCAATTTTTCTTTCACCAGGCTGTAGACAAATTGAAGAGACTCAAACACTGAGGGTAAGGGTATCTTATTCTTTCCCTAAAGGATTTAGTTCTGACAGGGGAAGGACTAAAGAACCAGGACAATAAAAGTAGCTTTATTGTCACCTACTTACTAAAGAGTTCTGGTTGGGTTTCAAAACAGCTAAGTTTAAAGGACATGGGAAAAAATAGAGAGCCATCTGCTGAGGAGAACTTTCTTTGTGTTGATCTTCTACTCTCTTTGGGTGAGTGCTAGTGCAGCCATCTGAACATGCTGTTTCGCACCAAGCTGCTTAGTCCTTTCTTCTCAAGTCCTTGACCCAGATAATGAGGGATATGATTTCCAAAATCAGTGAAGGCCGAGGTAGGAGGGGGGAGGAGATAGCAGTCTCAGCTCTGATTCTGTTTTTTGTGTTGGCCTATCTCTGAAACTGTAGAACAAAGCTGCACTTCCCAACACCCCCCTATTCACAGGACCTCAGAAGCATCATCCTGTGGGAAGGAACCTTGAGATGTTATTTGCCACCTCAGCCTACACATTCTGAAGCAAAACTCAAAACAGGTTGATAACAAAGGCCTTATTTGTCAATGTGTTTGTAATGACATTTTAAATGTTATCAAGATCACTTGAATCCGTACACAAAAACAGTGGTATCCCTACCATAGACACACTAAGGCCAGACATTACTGTTTCATTGCCAGTGTTCAGTACAATGGTTGATCTCCAGAATAGTCCATGAAGAGGTAAGTAAATCCAGACAGAAGTCAGTCATATCACATCTCTTTCTGGGGATGGATATTTTATTAGGCAGGTTACATGCTCAGCCCTGACCAGAAGCCTCTTGTTCCACTTGTGCCCTTTAGGTCAAAGCCACCAGTCCCCTGGCATGCTCTGCTTGCTGGGTGAATTTGGAATGTGAATTCGGTGGTTGGTTGTGATGGGGGTGCAGATCTTCTGCATTTCTTGAGAAGACCATTTCAGTAGAAGCAGAAAAATATGAGCCTTATTTCAGTGACTGTGTTCATATCACCTAGGAAATCAAAATTCTCCAGGAAGGGTCTGGGGAGTGTTATGTACTCCTGGTGTCTCTCTGAAGCAGGATAGGACACAAGCTACTGATTAGGTCAGAGTGATTTCAGTCCTGAGTTCTGACTAGCCATAAACCACCCACTGGCCCACCTGCCAGTGTGCTAAATCCTCTGCTTGGGGCTTTGTTTTTCTCTAGTCATGACAGATGCTGACCCAGTAACCTTGACCACATTCAACCCAATCATTTCATAAAATAGATACTGGTTGGCAAAGAAGCACTTCTCCTTCAGTAGAACTGTTTCTTGATGAAAAACTGCTCATTAGTGGCTGGGGAGAATGGCTTGGTGAATAAAATGCCTTGCTATGCAAACAGGAGGATTGGGGTACCTGAATTCAAACCTAAGAGCTGAAGGAACCCTAGAGCTGTGGGAGTGGAGACAGGAGGATCAATGCGGCTTGCTGCCGCCAGCCTACCTCCAGGTTCAACGAGAGATCCTGTTCCAAGAGAATAACATGGAGAGCAGAAAAAAAGCAGGACACCTGATGTCCCCACTGGTCTCTGCATGAGTGTGCATGGATGCATGCATATTCACATACACCACACAAGCACACCACCACATGCACAGCTGTATACACATATACCACACACACAAACGCCATTGGCTACTTCCCACCCATAAACGCATGTGCGCACATGCAAATAAAACAACAAAAGCTACTCATTTGTTGCTCCCTCAGCCAAGCCCTAAATCTCCATGCAGGTGATACAGTCAGCCAGAGAGCGCCAAAACCTTACTTACCCTCACAGCTGTCCTAATCCCCATCCCAGGACTCTCCTTTGGCACAAGCCTGGGTCATTTCCTGTTTTTCTACCCAAGACTGAACTACTATCTAGTGGGAAATCGTTTGTTAAACCAAGTGTTAGGTTCTGACGACTGAAGGGCCCCCTTCACACAGGGGGTTGTCATTTTGAAATCAAGGCTTACTTAACATTAGTGAGGTTATATTCATTAAAAGGTAGGCGGTGTTCTGGTCGTTTTCAAAATCAGGCTACTCCATTCCTTAGGGTAGGCCTACTTTCTGGTACTTAAAAATAAGCAATGAGGTGGAAATTTTAGGGTACCTAGAGGTCTAGGGGCCAGTCGGGTGGCATCTAATGTTATTTCACCCTCTGTTTGGCTAGAACACTCTGTTTATGTACTTCACATGTCTTTTCGGTGTCTGGACACTATCTTTCCTTTCTTAATTTGAGCAGCGCTTGACACTCCAGATGGTGAGGCCAGGGTCAATTAAGAAGGCTTGCTCTGCATACTGCACTGAGATCCTGAAAATCCCGACTGCAGCTGATGGGGCTGGTGTATTGACCACATTTTCCCAGGTTTAACTTGCCTGTTCCTTTCTTCTGCAATGGCACATTGAATAGTAGGCTGCTTCAGTTTTCAGTGGAGATGTCTCCTTTTTATTTTCCTCACAGAAAATTGGCAAATGACATGTATTTTTCTGTTTATCTTTTTGGCAATCATGTGAAGTTTGTTTTTGGAAATAAGTATGTTAACCAGATATCTCTCTTTAAAAAAAATATGATTTTAATTGAAAGAGAATTACATCACCTTCCTTTCCACCTAGCCCTTCTCAGCTACTCTTTCTCCAACCCCTTCCGTGTTCCCCATCACTCTCAAGCTAATAGGTCTTTTACTTAGAGTGTTATTATTGCATGCATATCTGTATGTTTGCATATGCACAAATATGTAAATGCAACTGTTAAGGCTGTTTCTGCTGTTTGTGTGTCTATGATTTTAGGGCTGACTACCCTGCACTGGACAACCCATGAGGGGGCCTCAACTCTAGGAAAATCATTTTCTTCTTTCAGAAGGCATTAGTTGCCCATAGTTCTTTGTTTAGTAGTGGGACCCCTGGGAAATCCCCTCTTTTCACATCGATATGTCCTATTGCCATTGTTCTGGTCTTGTTTATGCAGCCACCTCTCAAAGAGACAGTTGTACTGAGGACTTCCTGGTTTCCTGGCGTTGATAGTCTTCCCACCCCCTTGTCCGTGATGTTCACTGAGTCATAAATGCAGGTGTTGAGAATAGATTGACCTGAGGCTTTCCCCAAGGCCCTGTTGTGTGGGGAAGGAACACAGCCCCTTCTCTAAACCCACGCTCTGTGAGTGTGGTCTATGACTTGGTATCCTCTCCGTGAGGGTGGAGATCACGTACTTTGCTCATTCAAGGAGATTGCTCTTTAGTGCAAAGTGTTGAGGATTTGGATACCTAGGATTTTGTTTGTTTTTGTTTTTGTTTTTGTTTTTTTACCAGGCATAAATGGAATAAAAGGTCAACTTTTATCACAGTAGGGAAAGAATTAGGTAGACAAATATGTAACTAGGTAACTAGGTAGGTAGATGATAATAGGAAAGAAGAAAGAGTTGGGAGATGAGAGAAGGAATGAAGAGAGGAAAAAAGGAAAGAGGGGAGGGGAAAAGATATAATTGGCCTGCTCATCTTGGTCTAAACTTCAGCAATTGTTCACAACCATCGTAAGGCTGTGACCCTTTAATACAGGTCCTCATGTTGTGGTGATCTAGTCCATAAAATTATTTTCATTACTACTTGATAACTGTAATTCTGCTACTGATACGAATTGTAATGTAAATATCTGTGTTTTCTGATGATCTTGGGCAACCCCATGAAAGGGTTATTTGACTCACCCAAGGGGTCGTGATCCACAGGTTGAGAAACACTGATCTAGCGAGCTACACAAATATTTTACATATAAGCAGAGGTCATGGTGAGTCCAGTCCAATTGGGTGTGAGCAAGAGCTGGACAGCTTGTCAGTACCAGGAGCTCCACCACCACTAACTACACCTACGATTCTTGCTATTCCTTCTTTTTTAATTTAACATAATTTCTATATTGATTTATTGGGAATTTCACATCTTGCATCCCAATTCCACTCATCCCCCAGTCCTCCCATATCTACCTCTCATGCTTGCTGCACCCACCCCAAAAAAAATTTTTTTAAATTAAAAACAAAACAAACAAAAAAGAAACCTCTTTGCTCCTTCATCTTTCCTTCCTCTCCAACACCTCTTCACTCCTCAGGAGCCAACCACCTTAGTTTTTGATACAAATCTGGTTGTCGTCCTCATCAACTTAGACCATGTAACCCAATATGTACAAGTTCAACAGAACTGCCATATATGGGCTGCCCATGCATGGAAAAGAATAAATATCTCCTGGAGTCTAGAGATTGGCCTACCTGGCTGGCAACGTGCCCCAAATATCCCTCTTTCTCACCAGCTCAGATACAGGGATTATAAGCACACGACCCTAAGTTCTGTTTATATGTTGGGGCTAGGAATAAAATTCATGTTCTCATGCTGGCCCAGCAAGCAGTTTACAAGCTTAACTCTCTCCACAGACCTTTATCCATTCTTTCATTAAATTGGGGCTACCTTCCTATGGTAGAACAGGTACACAGAGAGGTTCTCCATGGTTTTTCCTTGATGCCACAGTTTTTCACCTACCAAATGGCATGGGGAAGATGAAAAGTGTAACTCCCCCTCCTCATTTCAAATGTGTCTACACTTTGATCCTGTAAGCTAATTCAAGCCAAACTGGGGAACATTTACAGTGTGACACATCTAGAGTTCTGACGATTAAAAACATCTCTTTCAAGCCTCAGGCATCAGCCAGCTTGCCTGTGAATTCTGCATTTTAAGCACCTCAGATCTCAGCTTAATTAAGAGCATCACTGCTCCCAGAGCAATCTGGTGACAGAAAAGCAAGTGAGCAGAGAAAAAAACCACACACACAGCTCTGCTCAGCAAGCTGGGGCCCCATTTCTTCAAGGAGAACATTTAAGAAGAAACTTTTCCTTCACAGAGGGGCACAAACACCGCTGGGGTGCGAGGCAGGACCAAGGAAGGAAGCAATAGCCCAGAAGGCACAGGCTTCCCAGAAACCATACACATAGATAAAAAGATAAAGGCTGGATTCGTGACAAGTTAATCAGCAGGTGTGCCATGGTCAGTTCCTTCACGTGTAGAGAGACGCGGAGTAGACAGAATGTCCCAGTGCCTGTAGGCCCGGTGTGCTCAGAGCTCTGAAAGTAGGTGGAAAGTATGGATGTGTTAGGTGTGAAAATGGAAGCTACGCACTGCTGACACGGCACATTCACTAGTCAGCCACCACAGCACTTATGTGTGTGATGGGAACTAAATTGTGACTTCCCTCAGTATGTTGTGCTGTCTAACTCCCAGTGCAATTAGATGTAATTGGACATAGGACCAGCAAAAAGGGAAGGAAGGTCATTTGGGTGGAGCCACAAGAGAAGCATGCTTCCAGGAAGAATAGGACACAGACACACAACAGGAAAGACACGGTGAAGGTGTGGAAAATGCCAACACATAACGATCAAGCACAGAAAGAGAGCTCATCAAATCGCAGCCCCACCAACACCTTGATTTTGGACCTCTAGACTTCAGAATGATCCTTTTGAGCTCAGATGCCTGTTGTTTAAGCTACTACGCCATCTGTGGTACACTGGTTTGGAGCCCTAGCTCCTTCAATGTCGCAAAGTCTTACACCTTCAGCTCCAGGGCATCCAAAGAAAATCCCTGAAAGAATGCTTGTAGTTAGAAAGCTATAGCTCTCTTCCCCACTGGGGTGGAGCAGGCAACAGTGAGACGTCCAGTCCCCTCGCCCAAGAAGCCCACTGGTGGAAACAAGCAGAGCTGCAGCCCACTGACCTAGGACTTTGACGCATGACACTCCAGAGCCCTCCAGAATGCTGGGCTGGAAGCCACCTGCCCAAGAGCAACACAACTACTCCTTTCTGCCACAGTGCGCCCTGGCCTGGCTGTTCAGCAAAGAGTATTGGGCTCAATTAACCAAACGATATTTCAGCTCATAGGAATGAAGCCTGGCTCATCTGGGGCTTCAAGATAAGTAAGGGAGGAGAGAAGCAATGGGTTGAGATTTTATTGGATCACAGCAAGGGAATGGATGATGGAGTCACTCCACCCAGCTGTGAACCCTGATCATGCTGTTCTCTAGTCTTTGACTTTGAACAGTTAACCTCAGAATAAGAATAAACAACTGGATCTGATAATATATATATAAATATGTTAAATAAATCAATTTCTGGGAAGTGTTTTAAAATGCTTCAGACAAATTTTTCTTAGCTATTATAAAACCCATAACTATTAGGCAATCTTATCCAATAGTCAGAACATTTAGCAGCAGATGTGGTGAGTCAGCCTGATTTACAGAGAAGGAAACTGAGGCACTGATCTCAAAGTCACACAGCAAGAAAATGGTGGGATGAGAGCCTGTGGTGACCAATGCATTATATGGTTGCTCAAGTTCCATGCTTTGCAGCTGGGGCAAAGTTTCTACTCAACATAATAATTAACCAGGGGCACCTCTTCAGGAAATGGGATTTTATACGGTATTTTATTCCCTCATATCAAACTTTACCCTGACAAAGCAAGCCTTCTTCCCAAATGCTCATTATCTGAACTCATTGACTTCCTATGAAAAAAAAAAATCCCAGCAGCCATCTCAACCTCTAAAATTGACTCTCTGGAATGGAGCCCAGGAATCTGTGTTGTAATTCATTTTTACACTTGACCATATCACATTTGTACACAACATACTGTGATTATAAAGTCACCCTACTGCCCTCTCTATATGATCATGCCATGTAGGTGGAATGCCTGCTTGTTTGTCCTGGCCACTGGGCTAGCTTAATCCCGAAATAACCAGACAGAAAATGTATTAATTAAATCACTGCTTGGCCCATTAGCTCTAGCTTCTTATTGGCTAACTCTTACATCTTAATTTAACCCATCTCCATTAATCTGTGTATCACCACGAGGTCGTGGCCTACCAGCAAAGTTTCAGCACATCTATCTCTGGCGACTCCATAGTGGCTCCCTGACTCCGCCTTCCTTCTCCCAGCATTCAGTTCAGTTTCTCCCGCCTACCAAAACTCTGCCCAATCAACAGTCCAAGGCAGTTTCTCTATTCATTAATGGTAATCACAGCACACAGAGGGGACTCCCACATCAATGCCATACATAAGCAATTGCCTCCTACCAACCTTAATTCTCAGGCACCCTGAAGCTTAGAACTGTGGCTGTCAGGAATGCCTTTTAGAGTTTGTTTGTACATATCTTCACAGTTGCCTCAAGTGTTCCTTTAGATTGTAGAACAAATTCAATATGATTTTTAAAAAGTCAGACTTTGTCTTTTGCAAATAATGCAGACTCACATAAAAGCACTGACTCTATGCAAAGCACAGGTTTGAAGGAAACCCCACAGTTCCCATTTATCCAGACAGTTCCAGCAGAAAGGAAAACATCAACTCCACAATTATCCCCACATTCCCAAGTCTGCTGTGGTTCTTATAACCACGTGAGTGGGAAGAGAAAATTAACACCAGCTGTGATGTGGTGGTGCACACCTGGAATATGAGCGCTTAAGACGTTGAGATAGGAAGATCAGACATGCTAGGTCATCCTCAGATACGTGTGAGTTTGAGATCAACCTTGCCTGTATGAGATCCTGTCTCAAAAAGATAAAAAAAAAAAAATCACAATCCAGAATGCTAGATATATGCTACTAAATAAAAACCCCACTACCAGGAGTGGGTTACCACTTTGAGTTATCGGCCACTGGGATCCCCTAGACATCCTCCAGTAAAACACTCTTAAAAGCATCTTAAATGTGGTTGTAGAACTTGAAAAATAAATCCATCTGGTACCCACCTGGAAGCTTCAGCTCTACTCGCTGGCTAGCTTTCATGGTACTGGGAAGTTCTATATAGGTCACCAGAAGAGAAAAGTCATCGTCACACCCAGCTGTGTGCTCTGAGAGCCACAAGAATGACCTGTCTGGCCAGATACCACCACTAATAGCAGTATTCTGGCATGAATATTATATGGAAGTAATCAACACCCTTTTAAATGTATTAAAGGCACACTCCACTAGATGGAGCCCATACCTGACATTGTCAGTAGGGTCAAGGACCTGGGGTTAGATAGATCATGGGCCTAGAGGAAAATCTGCTACTATTCCTCTGTTAAATAGACACAGTAATAAAACATCTCCTAATGACTTCTTGCTATACCCATAGGTCAGGGAATTACTCTCATTTGAGAATATTCTTGAGGTAGAAGACAATTTACACAGAGACTGGCAACTAGTCAACGATGAGAAAAAAGAGACCTCAGAGTACTCAGTACTAAATGGGATGTCTCCATCACATCTGTATCTTCAAGGTTCAGAGATGTATGCAGAAGAGAGAAGGGTTTTTTAAAGCCAGAGACAATGGAAGATTTCAAGGAAATGGTGTTTTCCAGCTACAACAAGAAAGATGAGCATGTGAACTCAGGGATTGTGACGGCGTGCACAAAAGTCACACAAGCTCAAACCAGACAAAATCCCAGCATGGAGGAGGGGATGTGGGCACAAAGTTCCACCTCCACCTAAGGTTGTTGTTTAAGAGAAAGAAAGTCAGTTTTCTTTTTTTTTTTCCTTAGTGATTTTATTTATTCTAAATAACCACAAATCATAAAAAAATCCATGAAGTATTAAAAATCATATCACAATTTTAACAAGAATTATGATGAATAACATTATCTCAATATCTTCAGGAAAGGATTAAATACATGCTACACATGAAGCTTCTCATCTGGCAAAGAAACAGGTCAAACATTCTCTGATATTCAGGTGGACAGAAGTAATAGAAAGCTGCTCGTGACTCACCAGTTTTCTCATTTCCCCTACTAGAGAAAAACAAAGGGTTTTTAGGCTGGCTGTAAGACCCTCTGAGAAGACAGAAAAGTACACCCTTCTTTCTCAAAAACACTTCAGTTTCTTTCCTGTGCCCTCATTCAAAGCACGACAGCGCACAGGAAACTGTGTGATATGAACCAGAGGGTAGGTAGGAAAGTCAGTTTTCTTTAATGGAGTCACATCTGTTATACTGGCCACGTTCCAGAACAGGCTCCATACCCAAGAGCAGTCAGTCAACACAAACTGGACTTGATTGGGAGGAAAGGGGAAAAAAAGGGGGTGAGGGAGATGAAAATATAGAGATAGAGAGAACATGAAGTTGTGTGGATAGGGCAGAGAGGGAGAATGTGGGAGAAATTGAGGAGGCAGATGGATATGATCAAAACATCTTGTGTGAGATTCTCAAAGAATTAATAAAAATTGTAAAAAGGAAACTTTGACAACATAGTAAAACAGCAACTTGTAAAGAAAAAAAGAAAGCAACAAGTGAAGAATTAACATTCTGGTTGGAGGAACTTTAAAAGAATGTACCACATATCATCATAACAAGGGCTAGACTGCTGGTCTGTGATCTTGGGTCAACTGTTCACCTAATAGACAACCAGAAGAGTCTTCCTCCCTTCATTGTGTTGCCACTAAGGAGAGTTATTTTATTATCCCAACAACACGGTATCACTTAAGTCACAGGAACAGCAAAATGCTATTTGACCCACTAATTCCCTAATCTCGTAACCTCCCACAAAAGCTCAGAACCCCACCATACAATGACACTCTGGGTTATTCAGGGACCAGAGCAGTCCTGATGCAATAACACAGCAGAAACAGCATTCATTGACCACCTACCATCCAAACTGCATGCTCAATGCTTCCCCTTCTTGATGCTTCTTTACACTGTAACACAAAATAAAAAATATATATGTAATATATATTACATGTAAGGTATATACATATAATATACTTATAGGCCGGGCGGTGGTGGCGCACGCCTTTAATCCCAGCACTCGGGAGGCAGAGGCAGGCGGATCTCTGGGAGTTCGAGGCCAGCCTGGTCTATAAGAGCTAGTTCTGGGACAGGCACCAAAGCTACAGAGAAACCCTGTTTCGAAAAACCAAAAAAAAAATATATATATATAGTTATAATATATTATATGTATTGTCTTTATAATTGTTATAATATATTTATGTATTATATATGTTAAATATATAAATTTATATTATTATATAATATATAAATATAATATAAATAGAATATGGATATATTATAATATATGATATAAATATATTATGTGGAGTTAATGTTGGTATATATTATAATATGTAATATGAATATATTATATAAATATATTGATATGTATTATATACTATGACATATGATATTATGATATCGTTTATGCTACAAATAACATTTATAATAATATATCATATATAATATAATAAATCAATATATTGCATATATGTTATGTATGATATATTACACATAATATATAATATTTATATAATACATTTTTGTTTGGAATAATGAACAAATTCTTCTTAGTGAAAAGGAATGACAGAAGGAACCCAATAAAGGAAGGAGGAGGACCACATGTCTGTTAGATATTCTGTGTTGAATAGTTGACCTCGAGATCACATATTGGAAGAGCACAATAAGTTCCAGGCAGGTTTGCATTGGTGACAAGTATGTCATCTAATTTACCAGTTACTGAGGCTCTTCTCCTCAGTGGCAGACTGTATGTGCCATCTTAGCAGCTGTTCTGCCAGATGTTATCCCCTGGCCAGCTGACAGATCCATGAAGAGATAATATCTTCAGTCTGCAGGAAGATCCCTGCAGGATTTTCTCCCAACACAGTACTAAAGCATTTTAGAAGGCTGAGACATAGCAAGAAGGTGATAGAATGACTTCAGGTTGAGCCCGAAGAGAAGCAAGGTGGCCTGCTTAGCCAGCCTCAGCTAGCCACCAGCTCCTTGCTTAGCCAAGGTGTGTTCCTAAGGCATTGCAGGCCTTTCTATCAAAATATGCAAATAAGCTGCTTATAAAGTGTAAACTTTGTTTCTTACCAACCTGTCTATGGAGCCTTTTCTACTATTACCTTATCTGATCATCTAAGGCAAATGGTTCTCAACCTTCCTAATGCTGCAACCTTTTAATAGTGACCCCAGCCATGAAATTATTTTTATTGTTACTTAATAACTGTAATTTTGCTACTGTTATGAATCATAATGTAAATATCTCTGTTTTCTGATGGCCTTAGGAGACCTCTGTGACAGGGTCCTTCAACCTCCTAAAGATCACGACCTACAGGTTGAGAACCACGGCTCTAAAGAAACTACTTGTTCTGGCTCAATTGTTGAAATTCATAGCATGAGCTTTTCTTTGGCTACAGTATAATCTAGACCATTTTGGCATTAAAAAAAAACCTCATATTTAACCCATAAAGCACAGCCTTTTGAATACTCATATTGACTGCAGTATAAAGTTGACTTATCTAAAAGTTCAACTGTTTGTGGTGGAATGGTCTCCAGATGGTAAAAGCCAGGCCATAAGCAAGCACAGGGGTCCACACATAAGGGATGAGGCAGGTGTTGGACTTGTTCGCTCCAGAAATTCTTCCTAGACAGTACTTCTGTGGCAAGTGTTAAGGAGGAAGGGGAACATTGAAAGAAAAAGGCAGAAGAGGGGGCAAGGAAGAGAGGGACTTTTTTGAACCCTCCGACTAACTTACATAAACTATACTTAACTAGCTCTGAACTATACTTTTTCCCTTATCTGTAAAGTGACCGACAAAACCGGTCTCGCTGAACATAACGGACAATGAGGACTACTGAGAACTGAAGAACAATGGCAATGGGTTCTTGATCCTATTGCACGTAATGGCTTTGTGGGAGCCCAGGTAGTTTGGATGCTCACCTTAATAGACCTGGATGGAGGTGGGTGGTCCTTGGACCTCCCACAGGGCAGGGAAACCTGCTTGCTCTTTGGGCTGAGGAGGGAGGAAGACTTGATTGGGGGAGGGGGGGAATGGGAGGTGGTGGCGGGGAAGAGGCAGAAATCTTTAATAATTAAATAAATTAATTAATTAATAAAAATTAAAAAAAGAAAAAAAAACAAAAAAAAAAGAAATTTGCCAGGGCAGGTGGAACTTCTGGTTCATAATGGGCATCTATTGAGATCAATTCTCTCCAGAACCAGGATTATTACTTATAGAACACTAGGTATAATAAATTCCTATGATGAAGGCACCAAATTCTAACAAACTTAATGGGACTTAAAACAACACAAAGTTACTCTAGAACTTAGAACTCCAAAGTGAGACATTGTGCACCTTTAGGAATGTTCAAGGAAGTCTGAATCTTATCAAGTTATCAGAGGCAACTTACATCCCTGATTTCTGCTTTCTTCTTTAGACCCACAACACACATCTTCTCTATTCTCTGGATCCTGCTCCTTACACCTTTCCTGTTTTAAGGATGCTTGTCCACCTGAGTAATCCTAAACTATCTCTTTGTTTCAGTATGTACAATCTAACCACACCTGGAAAGGCCTTATGCCCTGTAAGGCAAAACATGCACACATTCCATAGATGAGGAATGAATGTTAACAATAATTGTTCTGCCTTTTAGTGCCTGCCTTCTGACCACCTAAACTTTCACACCCACTCCACATACTAAAGATACTTGCCCAGTCTTAGCATCTTCAAAAGTCTCAACCCATTATAGCATTGATGCAATTCAAAGATCTCATCTGAATATCATCAACTCAAAATACCTAAATTTTATTCTCTAAATCACACATGGATGATAATCTTCATATAAGCCATCTGGGGCAAAAATTTTCTTCATCCATGGGCCTATAAAAGTAGAAAATAAGTTAAATAGTCTCAAAATAGAGTGTTGGAATTGATGTATAGTAAGTTGTCATTTCTGTCCAAAGTTGGGGAGGAATGAAAAAAAGGATCCACTGAGACACAGCTGGGAAAAATCCATTAGATTTCAATCCCTGGGAATCGTTTTCTGTGTTTTACAGCTCAGCCAGCAGGGCCTACAGTTATGACTTCTGTAGACTGGCCACTGGACCTACAGTTCTGCCTTACATATCATCTTTCTTTTTCCATGAATGGGAGAGTATTTTTCCCAATGAGTAGCTTAGCATCTTACTTCTAGCATGTATATGTGGGGACAGGGGGTGATAGCCTTTTGCATTTCCTTCTTCCCCTTGCAATTGAGGCTTGCCACACTTCTGATGAGGTCACATCCTCAAAGATGTTGGTGGTGTATGTCACCCTGATTCGCTCCATTAGACAGGGACTTCTTTTTGGCTTCTTCCTGGACAATTTTAGTTCTGTTTCTGGATTCACCTGAGATAGCTTTGGAGATCCATGATATCTATGTGTCCTCTCACCAGAAAGTCCACCTTATGATTAGATGTTCAGATTTTTTTGAATCCTTTCAAAGAACTAGCAAAATGTGGTTCCGCCACAGTCTCCAGCCCTCATCTCCTGACCATCTCTACTGGAAGCGAATTTGCAGCTTGGGTGGGCTGCAAAGAAGTTCTGGCTCTATGCTACAGCATTTCCCTTCACCTCGCTCAACCCTACCACATTTTACTAGAAGTCAACAAGAAGAAACTGGCTCCATCCTCAGCACTTTGTGTAGAATTTTCTCAGGAACGCGTAAAGGTCATTACCTTCATGATCTGCATTCACTAAACAGTAGAACACGATTCGGCTAACTGTCTGTTCTGCAGCCAGCTAGGGTCCACTTAACTGCTCCAGTTTCCAGTGTCACTCGAATTCGAACTTCAGAGAACAGGAGTCATGTCATGGCTCATACCTGAATCCTTGTTCTCACATGTTTGAAGCAAAAGGATCACAAGTTCAAGGTCAGTTTGAGCTATGTGTTGATACTATTTCTCAAAGAATGGATTTTATTTTATTTTTAATTTGCTTAAAAAGAAACTGTCTTTTCTTATTTTACAAGCCAAATCCAGTTCCTACTCCCTCCCCGCTCCTGCTCTCTCCACCTTCCCTCCATCCCACTCTTACTCTTATCCACTCCACAGAGAGCTAAGGCTTCCTATGGGGAGTCAACAAAGTCTAGCACAGTGCTTTGAGGCAGGAACAAGGCCCTCCCCACTACATCTAGGATGAGCAAGGTATCCCTCCAGAAAGAATAAGTTCCAAAAAGTCAGAACAAGCAGTAGGGATAAATCCTGGTCTCACTGCCAGTGGACCTACAGTCTGCCCCAGCCATACAACTGTTGCCCACATTCAGAGGGCCTAGTTTGATCCTATGCTGGTTTCCTTGCTGTCAGGCCAGAGTTGCCCTTGAAATTTGCACACAAATGGATGGAACAAAAAAAAAATCCTGAGTGAGGTAACACAGACCCAGAAAGATGAACATGGTATGTACTTACTCATAAGTGGATACTAGCTGTACAGCAAAGGATAATAACCCTAGAGAAGCTAAGAAACATTGAGAACCCCAAGAGAAACATATATAGATCCTCCTGGGAAGGGTAAATAGACAAGATCTGAGAAAATTGGGAGTGTGGGAAGAGGGGGAGAAGGGGAGGGGGAGGTGGAGAAGGAGTGGAAAAGGGGATGGGGAAGGAAACTTGAGGGAACAGGATGGTCCAGATGTGGGAAAGACAGAGATGGAGAACAAGGAAAGAGATACCTTGATTGAGGTAGCCATTATGGGGCTAACAAGAAATCTGGCACTAGAGAAATTCCCAGAAAAACACAAGAATGACTCCAGCTAAGACCCTAAACAATAGAGGAAAGGGTGCCTGAACTGGCCTTGCCCTGTAGTCAGATTGATGACTATCTTAAATGTCATCATAGAATCTTCATCCAGCAACTGATGGAAGCAGATGCAGAGATCCACAGTGGAGCACTGGGCTGAGCTCCCCAAGTCCAGTCAAAGAGTTGGAGGAGTGAGAATATGAGCAAAGAGGTCAAGACCATGATAGGGCTACCCACTGAAACAGCTTACCTGAGCTAATGGAAGCCTACCAATTCCGGCCTGAAAGAATGGTTTTTAATCCTTTGAGAATTAAAATTTAGTTAAATTCAAACTTCAGATAAAAAAATAAGTGAACTTGGTAAATAATGATACATCGATATAATGAAATCTCATGTGTTGCTTGGGTCCTATGCAAACTATAAAAAAATATTTTTGTATTCATAACATTGTATTGTATATTTATTCCATATTTACTTGTACATTCATCCTATAGAGGATATCAGCTCTGGTTCTGAGTATTTGCTATTGTATAGCTAGCACTTCAGTATGCTAGTTTCAAATTTTTTGGACAATTGCTGGGTTTTTTTTGGGGGGGGGGGCGTGAAAGTACTTGACATTCTATTCTCCAAAGTCAGCATGCTAATTCACACAAGTTTCCATTTCCTCCACTGCCTTTCCAATAATTGTTATCCACCTTTTTTATAATATCTGTTTTAACAGGTGTAGGCTGCTGGTTCGTTGTGATATCAATTCGCATTTCACTGAATAGAGATGCTCAACAATTTTTCATCATCTGTTAGCCATCCATGTCTTTTCTTTTGGAAATGCCTACTCAAATCCATTGTGTCCTTTTGAACTGAATTATCTTATTGTTATTGGTTGCCCGGGCGCCTTTTACATTTTAAATAGCAAGACTTTCTCAGAAGCTGTTTTGTGACCCATGCTGGATGTTGAGTGTCCCCTCTGTTAATTGCTTCCTTTGCTGTGTAGCAGCTTTTTACTTTGGTGAAATCCCCAGTTGTGTGATTGTGCTCTTGTTGACTGAGTTTCTGAGGTCTAACCCAGGGATTTCCAGCCCAGACCAATGTTGTAGAGCTTTCCTCCCAGTTTTCTCCCACAGTTTCACAGTTTTAGGCATTATATTTAAGTCTTTTATAAGTTTTGAGTTTGTTTCTATATTTGGTTTGAAAAAAAGGTCCAATTCCATTCTGTATATAGATACTCTGTTTTCTCAATACCATTTATTAAATACACTGCTCTTTCCTTTTTGTGTGTTCATGGCCCCTTTGTCAAAAATCAATTCCATATAAATAGTTGGGTTTATTTCTGGCTTTATGTCTGGCCACTGGTGTATTTACATTAGCTTTTTTGTGCCAATACTATGCTGTTTTAAATACAATATCAACTGGCATTTATCCCAGAGAGAAGAGGCTCATTTAACACATATAAATCAATGAAAATGTGATCCATCACTTTACCAGAATGAAGCACACAAAAAAAACATAAATCATCACAAGAGATGCAGACAAACATTTGATGAAATTCAGTATTCATTTAAGATTTTTAAAAATACTATCCAGACAGCCGCAGACTGGCTCAGACTTTCAGTGCCAATTCTCAGAAGGTTGAGGCATGAGGATCATGATGGCTTTGCCAGGGTAGCACAGCAGCAAGATTTCCTCTTAAATCAATATACGAAGAAATTCAGCACTAATATAAAAATATTTTAAGCTGGGTGGTGGTTGTACACATCTTTAATCTCAGCACTTGGGAGGCAGAGGAAGACAGATCTCTATGAGTTCAAGACATCCCTGGTCTACAAAGTAAATTACAGGACAGACAGGACTTTTACCACAGAGAAATTCTGTTCCAAAGAACAAAAAAAAAGGAAGGGTTAATAAATGAAAGAATAAAACATCCAAAAGCACGAAGTCAAATATACACATGTACTACATACAAATATATGTGTATATGTACACACATACACACACATACACATGTGTATATTCAAATCCACAGTTTCTGGTTGACTCTGCCTAGTGCACTGAGGAAATTTTTCCTTGCCTATTTCATTTAAGGACTTTTATTTTACATAACTGAGTAGCTAAGAGATGAAGAAATACTGCTCTAGCCACATGAAGTGTGTTAATTTTCCTAGTTTTAATAAAATTCATATTATCTTGGTTCTCTTAACAAAAAGTTCATTAATACTACTAACTCCATAATTACTGTACACATGGTTTTAAAGAGATATTGGATACTAGCTGCAAAGTCAATGTCCTAAATAGTAAGACATTTTCGATATAAAATTTCATTTTTATCTAAAATATTTTTTGGAACAGAGTCTCATAATTATAATTGTCAAAAGGAGCACTTTGATACTGTTCATCCATTCTGACAAAACCCTTTCCATAGAGGTGAAATTTTTCTAGAACTTGGACCAGCTATGGGCAAAGATGTCCATTCTACCATACCTCTTCCAATATAAAATATTTCTACATCTAAATAAGCAACTATTTACTTGTATAGCCATTACAGAATCTCAGATTTCTGAGACCACTTTGAGGAACAACTCAGAATCTTAAAATCTGGCCTTGACCGTACCTGAAGGCTCTGTGATTCCAGATTACGCTGATGAATGCCAGCCAAGGCTGTGGCAGAAGTGATATGTCAGCATTCACACACAGACGTGAGTGTCACAGTAAAAGAGACTAGGCAAGGAAGTTTGTTTACAAAGAATCCCTTCCAGTGAGTCATTAGTTTCGGCTCAAGCCCCTCCTCTGCCTTTAGATTTACCTTGGAACTGAATGAAGAGCCCTCTGTGGATGGAGCGATGGTGGAGAGGGAGCTGCAAGATTCTCTCACATCGGAGCAAGATGTTCTCCACACAAGCTATGTCCGCTGATTCTAAGAAGATTCTCAATGCCCATTGACAGTGTTCTAAACGTCCTTCTGGTTAAAAACACACTTCTCTTCTGAAATGTCCAGGTTTCCTCTTGGATAAGGGAATTTGCACATGGGAATGTCAACAATTTCCAAGAGGAACGACAGAAATTACAAATCAACATTACGGGCTAAGGAACTCTCACACGCCTTTTCTGTCAGTGCACATGCTCAAAGTTCATCTCAAAGCAGAAGGTACGGGCAAGGCCAGTCTGCCAGTCACACAATGAGCATTTCAAGAAAAGCCATGCTTCATCCGGGCAGCCGACTGAAAGGAATGAACTCTCTCCATCCTTCCTCACTGAGCTTCAGACTATCGGCTGCCGTGGAGTTGATCCATTAAATTAAAGTCAATGAGCCTGCAAGGGATCCCGTACTCTGGGCTTCTTTATAACCGAAAATTTTACAGCAAATGGTTATTTTATCACTTGGAATGTGCCACAGTCATTTTCCTAAAGTACACGTTTATCTACTCTTACATAAATAAGGATGTTTACAACATTAGCTTGGACTCTTGCCTACCATCAAGCTAGTGAACTCCTGCATAGACTCAGAGAACTGTCCTAGACCAGACTGCCTGGACTTTTGACTCTGGGCTGGATGAGTTTGCATCATCCCTATCCCTTTAACTCCTGCCCGTCCCTGCTGCTCTTAGCCGTGAAAGATTGTTTCTCAGATCAGAAAGCAAAACGAACTTGAGGATCCCAAGTTTAGGAGCTGACAGAGTTCCTAATTGATGGCATTAATGCCCAGATTAGTGTGTCACTCACATCACCTTTTTAAATAGTTAACTTAAATAATTTTTTGAGATTATAATAAAATAAAATTTTATGTGGACTCACCACGTAAAAGCAATCTATTCAATCTGTATAGTGTTACTTGTATGTGTATGATTTCAGGGTTGACCACTTGGTGCTGGCCAATCAGCTGGTGTGCTCCTCCCTAGGGAAGACTGTTTCTTCTGCTCTCAGCATTACCTCGTTGCCTAGAGTTCTCTACATAGGACTAAGGCTTCATGAGCTTTCCCCAGTCCACCTTAGCATAGCCATTGTTGTTTTTCATGTTCAGGTCACGTTTAAGCAACAGTATTGATAAGACGTCACAAGTACAGCTTCTGACATTTCTAGGAGACACACTCCTCCAGCAAATTCCCTTTTCTTCCAGCTCTTACAATTTTCTGCCTTCCCTTATACAACGATCCCTTAATTATCATAAAACTGCCATGAAAACATATCAATCATGTACAAATTTTTCTGAGAAGAAAAACAGTAGGAATCATGTTAAGATACCACTTATTCACTTTCTGTGTGTTAGCGTAGACTGTCTTGACACACACTAGGGAAATGTGTGTGGTTCCTTCATTTACTAGCTCTACAGATGCTCACTTGGCAAGCCTCTGCTACATTTTGACTCTTGGAAATACAATAAAGGCATTCACCAAGTTTTTTTCTTCCTTTTATTTATTTATTTTTTGACTCTATGAAAATGTTCTTCCTCCTCACCACAACCCCAGCCTCTTTAGGGCAACTTTTCCTATTAGGTTGCCTACAGGATAATAGCTCTGCAAGGAAATGCATTAGAAGGCCTCACATACCTCAGGGGGTTTACCATGATCCACAAAATGCATATTTGTAAGGCTACCCTTTTAAACCCTTGATGAAGGCATGTGCCCTCACTGTTTATTGTTTTGGGCTCCAAAAGCAGAGGCAGACCGCAACATAGCAAGGAAGAGAGGAGAACACATCGTACTGACTGTAGAATCCACTCAGAAGTTTCACATACTGGGTAGAAACTAAATTTAGGTTTTTAAATCAATTGACTTTTCCAAATGGTTGAAATTATTGACCAAATGAAAGATGTCTCTTTTTTCATTCCAGTAAAAGACCATAAGTTTTTACAGTCTTTTATGCTTTATTGGAAGATGGAAAGCTACAAATTCTGAGCTACCCCAAGTTTCTACACTTCAAGGATGAGCTGAGAGAGAAAATTACTTAAAATTATAAAAATTTCTTATATTCAGATAACATCCATTTGGGTCAATTAATTATACATTGAAGGCCCTTTTTAGAACTTGTAGTGATATTTCACTTGTATTTTAATAAATAAAGCTTGCCTGAAGTTCAGAGAGTAAAACAGCCACACTAATCAACCTTACAGACCAGGCAGTGATGACACACACCTTTAATCCCAGTAGCTCTGCTCGTTTGCCGTAGAAACCAGGTGGTAGTGGCACACACCTTTAATTCCAGCACTAGGGAGGGATATAAGATGGGAAGAGCCAGATCTCAGACACAGTCTGATTCTGAGATTCCTGCAGACAGGATCGCCACTTCGAACTGAGGTAAATGTAAGAGCCAGCGGCTGGCTGTTTTGCTTTTCTGACCTTCATGTTGAACCCTAGCTTCTGTCTCTGGGTTTTTATTCATCATGCTACAAAAACTAGAGAAAGCTATTTTTACAATGTCTAAAGGAACAATATCAACTTTAAGACAAGAAAGTTTGAAGCTACTCTGTCAACTTCTCAACCTTTCCCATGAAGAGGGAAAGCTATCTTTTCACTAAAATGAACAATAATAACTGGGTAATTTAAAGAACTACACATGCCCTGACCATCAATAAGCCACACAGGAGAACTATACAGTTTAGTCAAGTGTCTAGCACCCAGTTCTACAGAAATGAATAATTCTCTTTGCACCATGTGAAAGTTAATTTTATTTGCCTAATTAATGGTACTGATTAACACTAATAGTTTCTTGGTAAGTCAAGTATTGGTAAATCAATATTGTGAAATAGTTCATTTATCAAGAAATAGACTCTAGAGCTAAAGAGATGGATCAGCGCTTAGAGCAGGTGTTGCTCTTACAGAAGACCTGAATTCAGTTCTCAGCATCCACATATGGTCCCAACCATCTGCAACTCTAGTTCCTGGAGATCCAATTCCCATTCTGACCTCTGCAGCATGAAGCATACATAAGGTACTGGCACATAAATGCAGGTTAAACATTCATACACATAAAAATAAATATATAAACAAATACATTTGAAAAGTAGACTCTTACTCTGGAAATCTTTGGGTCATTAGCCAAGTAAAGTCTTCTAATGAAATCCAACATTATAAAATACCATCTCTTAGCTCATCCAATCCTAGATGATTTAAAAGGCTAGCCATCTAAGAACAGTTCATTACAAACAAAAACTATAAAATAATCTAGCAGACTTAAGTATGGAAGTGTGGCTTGCTCTTTGGTTAGCCATACCTCCCGAGATCATCTAGTTATCTACTCATTCAACAAACATATATTAACAAAATTTAACAAATCTAGTTTTTCAGATAACTAGTCATAATTTCTATGCCAATTTCAGATATTTGCATTAAGTTTATCTTTATTTCTGGTATACACAAAGACAGTTAGCATTAAGTTTCTGAGTATTAAAGGCATCTAAGTAAGCTGTTACAGAGATCTGAAAGATGACCATTCCTCTGACATCCTCTCCCCACGCGCCTCCCTCCCCCACACAGTGAGTGTATTGTTTAACGGAAAAAGAAAACTATGGGAATCTAGGTAAAGCGATGTACTCCAGACTGCTTCAAGTTTCTCCTTGTATTTACCTGAGAGTATCTTACTTAGTATTTTTGTTAATTTGACACAAGCGAGAATCATTGAGAAGAGGGACCCTCGATTGAGAAAATATCCCCATCAGATTGACATGTTGGCATGCCTGGGAGGCATTTCCTTACCCATGGGTAATGTAAGAGTACCCTGAGTTACATGAGAAAGCGGGCTAAGCAAGGAGCCCTCCAGTAAACAGTACTCCTCCATGGCCTCTGCATCAGCTCCTGCCTCTGCCTTCCTGCTCTGACTTCCCTGGATAATGGACTAGCTACAGTACGGAAAAGTCCTTTCCTGCTTCAGATCAGAGGGCTTTAGCACAGCCACAGAAGCTCTAACCCAAACAAATGGGAGGGACATTAACTGGATTTGAAGTAGGTGTAAGGCAAATAGTCAAAAGATACACCCAAAGAAATCTCCACCCAAATATTTCATGATTAAAGTTCCTAGAGTCAAAGACAAAGGGAAAATGTAGCAAAAGCCAAGAAAAAAAAATGCACCATTACCTCTAAATGACGAAGAATTGAACATTGAACAACCACACATTTTTCCTAAGAAACAATAGGGAGTCATGGTTGGTGATTCAGTCCTGTCATCCCGGCTTCTAAGAGGGTCACAAGTTCAAGGACAACTTAGTCAACTTAGTGAAATCCTCGCTTAAAATATAAAGTAGCAAGGGGGCCAGGGATATAGTTTAGTGGTTTGGGTGAACACTTGCCTAACATGCATGAATCCCTAGATTTGATGCTCAAGATTGAAAAACAAGAAACAGTGAAAGAAACAGTGAAAGCCACAAAGAAGTCAACTACTGCGAATATATTTTAAGGACAGCAAGTCCAGAAGGACAACCAGCAACAATGTCTTTTCCCAGAATAAACAGTGTCTCAGATGAAGGGAAACAGTGATTACCAGAAGGCCTGCTCCCAAGGAACCATTAAAAGGCAATTAGAACTGTCATTAAATTATGGTAATAATAATTGGTAAAATATTTAAAAATACTATTCCAGCTCCAAAAATACTTTATCTTGGTATAAATCTAACAAAATAAAGACAGGATCAAACAATGGTGAAAGAATTTACAGAAGAGTCCATAAACGCTAGTTCTGGGTCAGAAGAACTAGCATAACTAGTATATAGGTTTATACTATATATGTGTTGTGTGTGTGTATATAGTTATATGTGTGTATGTATATAGTTATATAGTTATACTCTGTTCATCCAACCTCTCTTCCTGGAAGTACTGAAGTAAGAGGCAGATGCTCTCTATTCTATTTCCCCTTCACAGTGAGATTCATGTGCCCCTCCCCTTTGAGCCTTCCTTGTTTCTCAATTTCTTTGAGTCTATAGATTGTGGCATGATTACTCTTTAAGGCTAATATCCACCTACAAGTGAGTACATAGCGTGTTTGTCTTGCTGGGTCTGGATTACTTCACTCGGGTTGATCTTTTCTAGTTCTATCCATTTGCCAGAAAATTTCATGATGCCATTGCTTTTTAATAGATGAGTAATATGTCACTGCATAAATTTACTACATTTTCTTTACCCATTCTTCAGTTGATAGACATCTAGGTTGTTTCCCATTTCCGGCTATTATGAATAAAGCTACTATGAACATAGTTGAGCAGGTGTACTTGTAATAAGGTAGAGCACCCTTTGGGTATATGCCCAGGAGTGGTATAGCTGGGTCTTGAGACAGAATAGATATCATAGGTGAATGGGGGGAGAGGTCTGGATAGGGTGGTTGGGCATTAGAACAGGAGGCACAGATGGGAAGGAGAGAGTACTAGGAAAGACAGCTGAAATCGAGGGCATCTCTGAGATAAGCTAGAAACCTAGTCCAATGGAAACAACCAAGAATCTACGAGGGTGACTCCTAGAAATGGCAGGTGTGGAGCCTGAGCCAGCCTTCTCCTTTAACGGAGCAAGTGGAGACACTGGGACCCCAACCCAGCCACATAACCTCTAACCTACAATTTGCCCTGCCTACAAGATATGCTGGGACAAAGGTGGCACAGAAATTATGGGAGTTGTCAACCCATGACTGGTCTAGCTTGAGACATGTGTTATGAGAGGGAGCTTAGCTCTGACACTGCCCGGAGGGCCAGGACCCAGAGGCTGGACAGCGCAGAGACCACAGATAGAACCAAATATGACTGACAAAAAATGAAAAAAGAGTTAATTAAATGATTCCTAATGATATTTGTCTATACTGATAGATCATTGCCCAGTACAGTTATCACCAGAGAGGCTTCACCCAGAAACCGATGGAAACAGTCACAATCAAACACTAGGTAGACCTTGGGAAATCCTGTGGGAGATGGAGGGAAGGATTGTGGGAGCCCAGGGGCCAAGGACACCATGGGAAAACACACAGAGTCAAGTCACCTGGGCTCATGGGAGCTCACAGAGACTAAACCACCTGCTAGAGAACTTGTATAAAACTTACCTGTGTCCTCTGCTTGTGTTATGGATGTGTGACTTGATCTTCTTGTGGGACTCCTGGCAGAAGGAGTAGAAGCTGTCTTTGACTCTATTTTCTGCCCTGAAGATTCTTTCCTCCTGCTCAATTGCCTTGTCTGGCCTTAACAAGAGAGAGGTGCCTAATCTTGCTACAGCTTGATATCCATCAGCTGGATGATATACATAAAAGATGTTCATTTTTTCTAAAGTAAGGAAGAGGGAGTGAATGGGGCAGGGGTTGGGGGTAGAGACTGGGAAGAGAGAAGAGAGGCAAGGGAAATGGTGATCAGGTTGGGGAAAATAATTAATTGATTTATAAAAATTAAAATTCAAATTTAAGACACATAGTTATTTAAATACAGAAAATTAAAGATGTGATTAAATTCTGCCACTTTTTTTTTTAAGATATGACCCAAGATTGAATGAAAGCAAAGCAGGTATGAGATGGATGGACACGAAATTTCCAATTTTTGATTTTGATGCAGGAATAACTTTAATGTTTGAAATCAAATATTTATTGTAAAAAGAGAACATTACTTCAGCATAAAGGGACAAAACTATAGGATTCTTCCACAAAGCAACATCAGAAGGGAGAGGCACAGCATGTTTAAAAGGAAGGCGTGAACTGCAAGTGTACACACTGCTACAATCCCAGAACTCAAAAGTGAGGCAGGAGGTAGTTGGAGACCACCCTGGGCAATAAGAACAAACACAAACACACACACAAACACACACACACACAAACACACACACACACACACACACTGGAGAGGGTTCAAAGAACAGAAAGATACTGAGACAGTAGGGAAGGGAAGGGAGAGAAGGAAAAGAGGGGAGGGGAGGGAAGGGAGGGAAAGGGAGGAGAAGAGAAAGAGAGATGCTTCCATGTTTCAAATTTGCCTCCCTTGCCAAAACATTTAAAAATATGAAGCAATATTTCACATAATCATACTGATAAGAGCTAAAGGCAACTACCTAAAGTGGTCTTACTGAAATTAAAAGAGATATAAAATGCTGTATTTAGGTTTAATTTTTCATTAAAAAAAACAGTATTTATAGTAGAAATCACAGGCTTGCGATCAATGAGGGAGAAGGGAATTATTTTTCATTTTATAGCCTCCAATACTGTTTTAATTTTTCCCATCTACAAGTGATATCTTTGTAAATTTAAAGTAAGTTTATTTCTTATTATATGTAAAAAAACACAACCTTTTTTAAAAATAAAATTAATTTTTAGCAAAAATCCTAGTTGCTTTGTCTGATAGCTTCTGCTCTTCAAGATTTCTAATTATGTATCACGTGTGGGGATATGTGAGCCTGTGAGTGCAAGCAGGTACCCAGGGAGTCAGGAAGAGGGCATGGAGTTATGGGTGGCTATGAGCTTCAAGACTTGGGTCCTGGGAACCAAACTCAGGTCACAAGCAGACCATGTGTGTTGCTAACCTCTGTGCCATTGCACCATCTCCAGCCCCTTGTTAGTAATGTGTTTCCTTTTCTCCTTTGATTTATTCTTCCATCACACAGGCATCCTGACTGCATCCTCACACACTGCATCCTCACACAGGCATCTTCACACAGGCATCCTGACTGCATCCTCACCTCCCTCCACTCCTCCCAGTTCCCTCCCACCACCTCCCCTCTCCCCTAGATCCACTGCTCCTCCATTTTCCTTCAGAAAAGAACAGGCCTCCCAGGGATATCAACCAAACAGGACATAATAAGATGCAATAAAGTTAAGCACGGACCTTCATATCAAGGCTGGACAAGGCAACCCCATTGGAAAAAAAGGGTCCTAAGAGCAGACAAAAGTTTTCGGGATATCCCCACTCTCACTGTTAAGAGTCTGTCTTAGTTTGGGTTTTTATTTCTGTAAAGAGACACCATGACCATGGCAACCCTTATAAAGAAAACGGTTAACTGGGAAGGCTTGCTTATAGTTTCTGAGGTTCAGTCCACTATTATCGTAATGGGGAGCATGGCAGTGTGCCGGTAGACATGTTGCTGACTACGTCTTGACCAGAAGGCAGCAGGAAGTTGACTGTCACACTGAGGGCAGCTTGAGAAAAAGATTTCAAAGTCTGCCCCCATAGTGGCACACTTGCTCCAAAAAGGCCACAGCTCCTGATAGTCACACTCCCTTTGGGCATCATTTTCTTTCAATTCACCATAAAGTCCCACAAAAATACCAAGCTAAACAACTGCAACATATATGCAGAGGGCCTAGCACAGACCCATGCAGACTCCATGTGAGCCCCTATAAGCCCTGTTTAGCTGATTCTGTGGGCTATTTTCCTTGACCCCTCTTGGCTCCTAAAAAGTCAAGAATAGGTGATGCTGACACTCTTTGCATAAAATAATGGTGCATTCTTCCTCTTACTGTATTAGGAGTTTAAGAGGGAAAAACTCTTAGATTGTGTTTGGTATTTATATTAAGCAATCCAGGTTATTCAATGAAATCATATACTCTGAGTAACTTACAAGCAAGAGAATTTTCTATATCACAGTTCTGGCAATTGGAAAGCTCAGTCAAAGCCTTGGCTAGTGTCTAGTAAGGATAGGCGTTCCTTGTTTCCTAGAATGAACAATTTCATTAGGCTTCGTTTAAAGGATGCTATTAAGATTTAAAGACAGTTTGTCCCCAGGAGCTGTGTGCTGAAAGCCTGGTCCTTGGCGTAGATGCTGGTATTGATATGATGGGACTTTTCTTTTTGAGTCATGGTTTCTCTGTGTACCTCTGGCTGTCCTGGAACCCGCTCAGTAGACCAGGCTGTCCCCAAACTCAAGAGATCTGCCTGCCTCTGCCTCCTGAGTGCTGAGGTTAAAGGCATGCACTACCACTGTCCATTGAGATAACTTTCCTTTTTAATTTACTTAATTTTATTTTATGTGCATTGGTGGTTGTGAGCTGCCATGCAGGTGCTTTTAAAGAAGGGCCTCATAAAGCATAATTAGATCATAATAAGGATTCCATCTCATAAAAGAGTTAATACCTTCTCAAAAAAGAGCACCAAGCCTTGAGTGGCTGGATGCATCCTCACAAACTGCTGCTTGTTATGGAGGAAGACCACATATGTTCACGGACACCGTTCTGTACGTAGCCGGACCCCTGTCTGCCTCTGACATACTGTAATGCAGCCAAGAGGATGATGCCATCATGCTTTTGAACCATCCAGCCACTGGAAAAGTGAGCCAAATAAGCTGATTTTCCTATAACTAACCAAGGCTAGGGTATTTTTTGTAATAGAATCACAAAGGATTTCAAGACAGTGACTAATCCTCTTCATAAGGACCCAACCCTCATGGCCTATTCACCTCTTACAGCCTGCCCGTCACACACAGACCTAATACTATTGAACTGAATGAATTAGGGATCAGGCTCCACATTTGACTTTTGGAGGGAAAGCAGACTGTAGCAGTCTTTCTAACTCTGGATGGCTACCATTTAGGCTGAGTTCTAAAGTAACCACAGCTGTGGGTTACAACTATGCATGGATGAGAGCTTCTAGAAGCAGCTGATGGCTGTGTGTGCTCAGAAACCTCATTTGCTGAGGAAGGAATTCTAGAGTCACGCCAGCATTGTCAAGGAAACTTACCACACAGATCTTCAAACTCCACCCATTTCCCCCACCTCCTTATCGCTGGTGTTTAGGGACTCTTCAGTAATGGTGGAAGAAAAGCTCCCCCACTTAAACAGCAACTATGTCGGAGGGCCAGATTAACCTCAGGAAAGACTTAATTATCACAAAGAGGGAAGCACCTCTAATCACGCCCTTTATCTGACTTGCCCAAATTGGTATTTGCTTGGGTGGTTTTGTTCCTGGGGCTTAGCTCTCCTGCCACTGTGTAGCGAGTGAGCGTCCTTAAACAGCTCAGCCTGAGCTTTCTCAAGCAGCGTGATTCTGGGGCTGCTGATAGCCAGCTGCTTCTTGATATGCAGAAGTGAGCTTGAAGTTCGCTCCCAGGATAAGCACTGAAATTGGGTCATGAAGAAAAACAGGTTACAAAAGCCCTCGCTGAGGAATGAGCACTTCCTTCCAGAGGAGTGTGAACACGCATGTCTAGAAGTCTAGGAAAACGGGTGAGATCGGATGGAAATCATCTGTGTGGGATCACTGGCCGTCTACACTGGTTTATGCTGATACACATTCCTTACACCTTTTGCAGGAGATACGCATTCTCCCGCCACATAAAATGACAACGCTAATTCACATATCTAACATACATAATTGTTGCTTCAGAGTTATAGAATGTTTTTAGAGCGTTTTATTAATTAATTCTTAGAGAATTTCATACATGAATACAATGTAGCTTGCTCATATTTACCCCTACTTCTCTCCTTAACCGCTTGCAGACCCGCTCTACCCACTCTACCTCTTCTACCCACTCAACCTCTCAACTTCATGTTCTTTTCATTTTTAATAACCTATTAAGTCCAGTTTATGCTGTCTGCACACATAAGTGTTTGGAACCATTCATGGAGCATGGTCAATCTATCATGGACCACACCCTTGAAAAAAATTGACTCTCTCTCCTAGCAACCATCAACTGTCAATAGTTCACCAGCTAGGCGTGGTGTTGGGAAGCCCCCCCCAAAAAAAAAACCCATACTAGAATGTTAATTGATTTCATATTGTGCAGGCAATCACCTCTGCCATGAGTCCATGAGGATGGCCAAATTTTTAAAAAGCTATGAGAAATAGATACAAGTCCAACCTACCTTTATTTTAGAATTGGCAGACGTGATACTTAGCCCTTTGCCTACTCTGATTGACTTGCTGAAATTTATACTTGAAGTGAGTCTGCTTTCTGCTCTCCTTTGACTGAACTTTAACCAGGAAGGCATGAGGGACTGCAGAGTATCAACAATTAAATAGCATGTTTGCTAGGCCAGAGTTCATTATAACTGTAGATAATCTCTCTCTCTCTCTCTCTCTCTCTCTCTCTCTCTCTCTCTCTCTCTCTCTCTCTCTCTCTCTCTCTCCCTCCCTCCCTCCCTCTCTCTCTCTGTCTCTGTCTCTCTCTTTCTGTTCTCTGAAAGATCCAGTGGGAAAAGTTAACAGTCCAAAGAAAGGAAACTCCCCAGCATATCTCAGCAAATCCCACGAGAAGGAAGTCTTTTATCCACTTCCCACCTTAACTGCTCATTTGATTGCATGCTGCAGACTCATCCCTGGTTTAGCTCTTCTTTAGCCCAGAACTTTCAGAGCAGGAAGCACTTCTCCACATATAGGGAACCCACAAAACTGCCTACAAACAGAATAATGGAAGGGGTAGCTATGGCCTGACTTATATTGCACACTAGAATTTTGGATAGTATAGATGAGGTTGCTTTATTTAGTCAATATGAGTGTATCTAGCCCTCTATTAGACAAAACTTTATCTAAAGGCTTATGGGAGTCTAAAAAGGATCATTCTCCTTCCTCAGCTGTGTTCAAAAATCTCGAATGAGCAGGAAGACAAAAAGATGAAAATCAACATACAAGACAAATCTTTTAGACACCGCTTAGATGAAGGCTAAAATCGAGATTTTGGACATGGAAGCCCCAGATTACATAGCTTTGCAAGCCCAAATATAGGCAGTCCTAAAAGCACAGGCCTGTATTTTGAGGGTGGCCCCAATAAACACCTAGCACAGAGGAATATGTCAAAAAGCCTTCTTTCTAGAAACAGAAAATTCCACAAAGAAAATAAACAAGAAAGAATGAACCAGCATGAACATGTATAGCTCCTGTTCACAGCTTATCAGATAACAAATGCAATGGTGGAGGAAGTCAGAGAGAAGCCAGGTAGAAACCAAATCCCTCTTAACAGAGGTCTAAAAGGTCTCTCTTTACCTGCACAGCTCTGTAAAGTTGACAAGGGACCCTTTACCTTCCTCCGCTGTATTCTCTTGTCTTTAGGGTGTCATATAGTTCTAAATTTGGCATTAGCTACTCAGGCTGACCTCATACTCTGTTCAGGAGACTATCAGCAGCATTTGGGTGACCAGCAACCCACAGAGCTTGCCTCCAGTTTTTTTCAGGTTCAAAACTCTACTCTCTTATACTGACTTCCTTCCTGAGATTGCCCATCCTCTATCTAGGTCAGATGCCACTGAAATTAAACATTGTGAACAAAACCAAAACCAGGCTAAAATGTTTTAGAGTTATTTGCCATCATTATCCACCTAAGAAAAAATCCAGAGAAGCTAAAAGTTAAATCATTAAAAAAAAAAGACTAGTTGAACATTCAAGTAAGTGCACATGATGTAATTTATAATTTTCTCCTCTACAAAAGTACAGTGCACGCGAAGACTGCATTCATCCTTAACTCATACCTATTACCCTAATGATTTTTTTTTTCTTTTTGTTTTAAAACTTGTATTCACACCACAAACAGCTGGGCTTTCGACACAAGGAAGAATTCTCTTCTGAGGTAATTTGCTAATACTGAAATAGTAGCAGAGAATAACCACAAATAAGTCAAAGCAAATGGCAAAATAGGCAGCGTTAGTAGAAAATAAATGGACGGACAACGTGTCTTCTGTTCACACAGTCAGCAAAACCTGTCTCAGTATGTGTTATGTGGCAGGCACTGTGTTGGTAGTTGAAGTTTATGGTAATAGATAAGACTAAGTTCCTGCTGTAGACTGAATGAGAGAGAGAGAGAGAGAGAGAGAGAGAGAGAGAGAGAGAGAGAGAGAGAGACTGATGTAAGAAGTGAACTACAGCAGAGGCCATGCTGGAGTGGACTAAGCTAAACATTGTAGCTTGTTCTACAGTTGATTTGTATCAGTTTCCCTAGACTCAAAGTAAAGCAAAAGAATTAAATGTTTCAGGACTCTAGACCAACAGCTGGGGAGCCTGCATGGGACAGCCAGAGGCTGTCTGCATGTATATGACAGTTGTGTAGCTTGGTCTGTTATGTGGACCCTAGCAGTGGGATGAGACCTGTCCCTGGTGCTTTAACTGGCTTTTGGGAGCCTGTTCCTCATGCTGGGATGCCTGCCCAGTCTTAAATGCAGGGGTCGGGGGAAGCTTGGTCCTGCCTCAACTTTGATGTGCCCTGCTTTGTTGACACCCATGGGAAGCCAGTCCCTTTCTGGACAGAGAGAGATGAGAGATGGAGGAGGAGTGCGTGGGGCTGTAGATAGGAAGCAGGCATAGAGGTGGGGGAGGGGATGAAGGGGAAACTGTGGTCAGTATGTAAAATAAATGAAAAAATTTAATTAATAAAAAAGAATTAAATACAGGAGAGGGGACAGGCATATAATACTTTAGGTGAGACCAAAAAAAAAAATTCTGGGAAACTTATCCTTTAGTCTAATCCTAGTTTTTCTAACATTTTTGGTACAAAACTATTATTTGGAGTGTGTGGCTCAGTAAGGAGTTAATTTCCCCTTTGCTGACCTCATTTGACAAACTAAAAAGCTAGTAGGCCTCACGTTAGTTCCCAGATTACTGGGGAAATGACATTTGTTCTTGATTACTGACACTCTGTGAATTCTGTTAGAAAGGAGGATGGCTGTGTAAGGTCTGAGTTAACAGGTATGCCGAATTTTGGAATAAAACAGAATTGTTAAATCTCAAATTAGTAAGCATTGATATAAGAGAATTGGGCCAACACAAGGCAGGTGCAAAACTCCTTGCATCAGCGCTTTTAATTTGTAAGTTGATTTTCACGTCTGCTGGAGAACTGAATGTCTGTGATCCTAGGCTCAAAACAAATACAGAGAAAGTATGACTTCAGAAATTCAGAACATTCTGGACAGCTCTCATCCGATTTTTACTCATATTTGAAATGATACTGAGGAAGGAAAAAAAGCTGTCAAATTTTTCTATGGAAATACATAAGCAGAGCAAGCTTATGTTTGTCTGTTTCTTTCCTTTCGTATCAAAGATCACTTACCTTCCACGCTGGTCTCTAAAGTATGCTGACTGCTTTTGTACAGCATCTCATCAGAGTGACCTCGCCTCCTCATTTCTACCAACACTTATGTTGTAATGATAAATAAAGGATAGCATGACAGCAAGTGAGATGAGGAACACAAACTGCAAAAGTCTAGAGTCCCGTTTGAGAAGCAGCTGCCACCTACAGGCTCTTTACATGTCCCTAAAATTCAAGCGTGTGAGTCCCAATCCCAGTGAGATGATACGTGAATGTGAGACCCCTGGGAAATGATTAACATTAACGTGGGTCCCAAGGTGGAATCCTGGGATACTTAGCACCATTATAGAAAAGATAATGAAATATGAACACGCACTACATACATTCACCATGCAAAGTTTATGTCATGATGCGACAAAGGCCCTATCTCAGACATCCAGCTCTAGAAGCATGAGAAGTAAGATGACAATCTGTTATAGCAGGCTGAAATGAGACAGGGTTTAATACTGAGAGGTAGGGTACTGATTTACCAAATACATGTAATGTGAGCATAGCTGAGACTGGCTAGCAGCTAAGGCTAGATGAGCATGGAGTTGAGTCCTGAAAACAGTTGGTCCCACCAAAAGAATTACATTCATGGTGGTTCTTCTGAGGGTTAGGAAAAAGCAAGTTACAAGAGAGCTATCTTCTTAGAGAAGATACAAATTGTCAGAGTAGACTGTTGGTGGAAATGAATAGGAGGGACCACTCTGTTGAAGTCTTAGAGAGTAAGCTGTCAAGGGCCATGGAAGTATACAGCAGGTGATAACTAGTATTCAGATGTCAACCCACCAGAGGAATAATTCTCTGATGGAGGAGAATTCCATTCAGGCAGGGTCTTCGGGACCACCAGCTCTAGAAACTGTTGCTCCTGTCTGTAATTTCACATTTGCTAAAACAGCTGTGGTGTCTCCCCAGTACCTGCACTCTAGTGTGTAATTTCATATGATAGGTATATGTAATCTATGAATCCATCTCAATCTTATGGTTATGTATATCCATGGATGGTCAGGAAGATGACTCCTCATTAAGCTGTATAATTTCAATATATAGAAAATATACTAAGATATGCTTTATAACTAGATCTATTGTCCCACGAGGACTATAAGACACTTAAAAGCCTGCTTTGTTCCTTTCACTAAAACTACACACAATTAGCTCACTTTCACCTCAGAGCAAGTTCAAATTAGACTGAATGTTTCTGCAAATAGATTTTAAGTTAAAAATCTTTACAGTTATGCACAAGGTCAGAGTCACAGATGTCCAACCAAGGTTACTAACACAAAGCATCCTAAAACACTATGCCAATTTCTCTAACTAAACTTGGCTGATAACACAGGCCAGTGGCCACTTCCTATTAAATTCCTTAGCAATTAAAACTCTATACAAACTTTTAGAGGTCATCTAATTAAATGATTATTGTTTAGGTCCCAAATAACAATCAATTAACCAAGTCTAAAAAAAATTGATCTTAAGTCCAGCTACTGCAGATAAAATTTTACAATTAGTCAGGGCTGCAAAGGATGGTCTGGTCTTCCAGTCAAAGTTACAAGGTTCCCCATTTCATGTTGTGGGGTTACAAACAGGATAAGAGAATATATTTTTGGGGTTGAGACATTTTCAATGCCCCTGCCCAGGAAGGTGCCAAGCACCATATCCCTGCCTATATGTTGCCATGGTAAATGGCTCAGCTCAATGTCATTTACCCAAAGAATGTGCTATGAACAATGATATGTAATTCTTGTTAACTTTTTCTTATTGCTTAAGCTTTCTATTTAAAAAAAATAAAATTGAGCCAGGCGGTGGTGGTGCACGCCTTTAATCCCAGCACTTGGGAGGCAGAGGCAGGCGGATCTCTGTGAGTTCGAGACCAGCCTGGTCTACAAGAGCTAGTTCCAGGACAGGCTCCAAAACCACAGAGAAACCCTGTCTTGAAAAACCAAAAAATAAAAAATTAAAAAAAAAATAAAAAAAAATTTGATTTAAGCCAGGTGAAGCAAGATAGAACACAGGAGAACTAGAAGCTGTAGATACAGAATTAGAGCTAGAGAACAATAAAGAGCATGGCGCTCAGATCGTGTATGTGAGTCTTTACCCCTCAGAAATAAAAGATAAGCTCAGTTTCACTTCCTTGTGCACTTCTTCCTCGAACCCTGGTGGTGACCTTGAAGAACTGAACTCTTAGGCTACCGTTAGTAAGCAGCATGTTTTGATGGCTGGAACATGAGTGACGTTTGTTATAGAACAGCAAAGGGCTTGAGAGAAAAGACTAGTAAACAACATTATATGTTTAGCTAAGGAGACTTCTCTAAGTGATGGGTCAAAAAAGCAGTTTGGTGTCATGCCTTCCCAAACCTCCCACCACCACACACACACACGCCAACAGCTTACTCCAAATCTAAGAAGAAGGAAATGAAAAGAAGATGAGATTATTGGACAAAAGAAAACAAGAATTTAGAAACTTGGAAGATTCCAATCCTAATCACATCTTTAAAGCGGGGAAGTGAGTTTAGAGGAGACACTACTGGTGGTGTAGCCAAATGGGCCTTTAATATGGATGTTAGCGTGGGTGTAAGTCCTGAGCCTAATTGACTACACGCTCAGGAAGGCTGCCTGTGTGCTCTGAAAGCCAGGAGATGAGGAAAAGCTGCCAATTGCCTGGGATTTTATAAAATAAAGCAGTGATACCTCCAGCTGCAAATGCATCTTCTTCAAACAGCCCGAAAAAAAAATTTTAGCAATCAGGCTTTCCTTCAATGGCAACATCTAAAAAGTGAATTTGAGAAGCTGTAACCAAATATTGGAGGAGGGTAAAGAAGTGACCTAGTTTAGTTTAAATATTGTTAAAAAAAAAAAAAGTGAAGCTGGGCAGTGGTGGCGCACGCCTTTAATCCCAGCACTTGGGAGGCAGAGGCAGGCAGATCTCTGTGAATTCGAGGCCAGCCTACTCTACAAAGGGAGTTCCAGGACAGGCTCCAAAGCTACAGAGAAACCCTGTCTTGAAAAACCAAAAAAAAAAGTGAAAAGTAAAATCATACTTACCATGAGATATGAAACAGTTCCAAAATCATGGGAGGAGTTTATATAGATTATAGTTTTACATTAATAAAATATCTCATGTTATCCCTATTCATATCAGAGAAAAAAGCATTTCCTTGGTAAAAAACTAAATCTGGTCTAATAATTTATATAAATATATTGAGAGTAGTGATTAACCACACTTTGTATGCCTGTTATACAAACTGTTAGTAATGAATCTAAGACTGTACTTCTAAAAGTCTTAATGTTGGGAAGCAAAGTCCTATTTCATCTCTGTACCGATGCATTGAGTAAATTTCTTTCTTATAGTTTTAGTCCAACCAGGAACTGATCTTTCTTCCTCAGATATATAAGTCTAGCAACCCTATAAATCATCTAACCGTTCCATTTGTATAAGACGACTGTAAGCCCTGTTTTAATAACTCAGCCTTAGTTCCTAACACAGTCGGATACTAGCTGATTCAAAGCACCTCATCCTCAAACAGGGCAAGTTAGCCAGAGCCAGAGTGATATCAACAATGTTTTGGATTATGTCCTGTGTATATGATCAAGGAGAAAGTAATTTAAAGAAAGGGAGGGAGGGAGGGAGGGAGGGAGGGAGGGAGGGAGGGAGGGAGGGAGGGAGGGAGGGAGAGAGGGAGAGAGAGAGGGAGGGAAGAAGGGAGGGAGGGACTATGGGAAGAGAGGGAGAAAATGGGAGAAAGAAAGATACTCATGTATTTTCGGAAAGTGAAACACAATTGAAGATTCTCTCAAAGTGTCTTCCCAAGAGTTTTACTATGCAGGTGTCACATTCTTCAGACCAAAGGATGGCACTGTGAGTCAGAAATTCACATTTAGGTTAAGAAGTGAAGAGCAGGGCTGGGGACATAGCTCAGCAGGTAAAAGTGCTCGCTGCACACAAATGAGTGTTTGGAACCCTGATGCCCATGTAAAAGAGGCAGGCATGGCAGTTACATGCCTGTCACTTCAGAGTTATGCAGACAGAGACTGGAAAGCCACTCACTGCTGCTTGCTGGCCAGTCAGCCTAGTAGAAAAAGAGCAGACTCCAGATTCAGACAGAGACTATATCTTAAGAGAATAAGAAAGTGATAAGACAAAATACCAGGTGTCCTTCTCTGGCCTCCACATGCACAAGCATGGGCAAACACAACTGCACACTGCACACACACCTGCACACACCTGCATATAATGCACACATATACACATACACCACACATAACCCCAAAACAAAAATTAAAACAAAATGAGAGGAACACAGAATTAAAATTTATTTCTTTATCCTTAATTGATTTAACAAAGAAGGTTTTTTTTCAAAACAGTAATAGCTACAATGCATTTGACCACATATGTTGTCATATATCTTGTTTATATGTGTGAATATGTCTATGTGTGCTTATACATAAAAGAAGTGAATAAAAACAATAATAAGATACAAGACAGAAAATACTCTAAGCTTATAGAAATACAACTGATATGTGAAGAAAGAAGAGAACATGGAATTATAAAAATGTTCTATTGAAACCCCCAAAGCAGGAGAAAGTACAAGATGAAAATAGGAACGAACTAAAAACAAAGCATGGCTGAAAGGAGAGACGAGAGAAGCCACTTCTACAAGGACAGTCATCTATGTCCCTTTCTCAGCAATTGCTAGGTCAAGCAAGCAAAAAGCCCAGCAACCATAAAGCTGAGCTTTACACAGCCAACTGCCAACTGATGTGACGGTGTCAATAGGTTGCTTTAAACAAGCACAGCAGAACACAGATTGTTACCTCAAAGTGGATGCTCACAAAGAAAGGCCCCATGCTCAGCCATCAAGCCGATCTCAGCAATTCTACAAGAACAGAAATGCAGATGTCTCTCCGCTAGGAATCAATGAAAAGGTAACTGAGAAAAGTCACAAAGCACCCAGAGAGTGAAACATACAGTTCTAAATATCACTTCAGAAAATAAACTTCTAAATATTTTTAATGTAGTGAAAAATGAAAGCCCAGCCTATCACAAATTGTGGGTGGAACGCTCAGAGAGAAACTTGTGAGAAAAAAAAATTATCTTCAGAAAGGCAAAGTAAAGAAATGAGGAAGATCAAAAGGGAAATCCAAAGGAGCACGAATCAGTGAAATTAAAGACAAAAATAAACGTAGGAAATCAGGAAAATAAAAATTAGTTTTGTACCTTAAGGAGATGGTAAAATGGATAAGCTTCTAGGAAGGTTAATTAAAAGAAATAAATGCAAATTCCTATCATTAGAATTGAATGTTGCCAATATACATTGTGTATGATAACAAATACAAGGAACAACTCTATATTCGTAAATTCAGTGGTATAAATGAAGTTTACTAATTCCATAAAGGATATGATGTGTCAATGGTAACATGAAAAGAAACTAAAAATACTGATAACTCTACAACTGTTAAAAAAGTTCATTTGTAACCTTCTCAAACATAAGCTACCATGTAAGTCTATCAGGTTCACCAGTAAACATAGCCATATATTTAAGAAGGAAATTTTATTATCTCTTTTAGAAAATAGAACCAAAACAAGCACATCTTAAGTCATTCCACAGAGTCAGCAGACACTGAACCCTGGAAAAGATATTATGGGAGAAAACTATAGACCAATTACTCTCATAAATATATGTGTGTGCTGAACATTTAGGAGGTGGTCTTGACAGGTGCTGCTAGATTTTCTCTTAGCATTAGTCAGCCTTAATAATTGATAGAATAGCCGGGTGGTGGTGGCGCACGCCTTTAATCCCAGCACTCGGGAGGAGGATCTCTGTGAGTTCAAGGCTAGCCTGGTCTACAAGAGCTAGTTCCAGGACAGGAACCAAAAAGCTACGGAGAAACCCTGTCTCGAAAAATAAAATAAATAAATAAATAAATAAATAAATAAATAAATAAATAAAAATAATTGATAGAATATTCAGTCTCACATGTGTATTATGCGTGTATTAAATCTAGTAGCTTGGTGAAGGTTATTTACATGCAGAAAACTGTCTGCATTTACTAGAACATACTTTATTCTTTTGCCATGACCAAATTGAATAAAACTGAATATTATTCAAAACTCCAGCTGGAAGAAGAAACTAGGATGAGGTTGGTACTGCCGTTACTGGAATTATAAATAAGTTGGTTGGTTTTGTGTACTGGGATAGTTGAGAATCCCTGTTCTCAGCGTTCACATGGTCAGTACTGGTGTTCTTGAGAAACAGTGTTGACTCCAGTAGTCATTTTCTAACAGTCATGTGCAGACTTGTGTTGAGGTTTGTTGCATTTTGAGTCTACTTGGTGTTTGTTAGAAAAGAACAAATGGGAAAGACTGTCTGCATAATCAGTCTTAGCTTTCTGTAAAGTTGGGGGCTTCAAATGCCAACAAGATGCTGAAAAGGTGTTACTTTTACTTTGGTCAAATTATTATATATGCTCTGACATCTTTAATTTTCAGTACCTAAAGTCTTATATATTAGAAATAGCCATATAAGTATATACATAATTATAATGTAACTCAGAAATGTGAACTAATAATGGAGTTTGTCTCCTGGAAAAGATATAGTTCTGTTGTATCAAATTTATGTTACCTTATAATAGCTAATATTCTAAAAAGAATGTTTAAACTATTTAAATACTTGTGCTTCTTCCTCCAAAGGTTATAAAAAATATCTTATATTAACTTTATATACCTTCTTCATGAATTTTGCCTTAAACATTATGCCTTGTTTTATTAAATTGTTTTATTAGACTCTAAAAAAACAAGGCTCTCCATATTGCTGAATAAATGAGTCTGCTTTGGCAAAAAAAAAAAAAATAAATGAATATATGTGTGTGTGTGTGTGTGTGTGTGTGTGTGTGTGTGTGTATGCAAAGTCTCAACAACATGTTAGCACAGTGGAACCTACAATGTATAAAATTATCTAGGCACCATCACCATGTAGAATTTATCCCAGATATGTAAAAATGCCTTAACACCAAACAGAAACAGTCAATAAATAAAGACTGGAGAGAAACTCACAGCTGGATAAAAGTATCTCTAAAACTCCTTCTGGTAGCATCATACCACATGGAAGCTTAAGAAACAGAAAAGGCCCTTTAAGATCAGGAATAAGAAAAGAAATGTCTGTTCTCACCATTACTTTCCTTTTGAGATTATAATATATATTTCCCTCTTCCCTTTCCTTCCTCTAGGCCCTCCAATATATTCCTCCTTTCTCTCTTTCAAGTTCAGTCTCTTTTTCATTAGTTATTGTTACATATATATATACATATATATATAGTAGTTAATATTAGAGAAGTTTACAAATTAACTTCTTTAACAATTACAGACTTTTTGATTTCTTTTTATATTTCTTTTGACAAATTATATCTTTTATAGAATTAATAAACTCTATATATGTATATATGTATACATGCACATATATGCATATATTTAAAGGAGTAAGTCGCAAAACAATCTCACACCAGTTTGGAATTATGATTAATAAAAGGGTTATTTATTTAAAGGGGAAAAAAACTTATATATCACTGTCCTAGACAACAGCCCCAGAGTCTGAAGCAAGAGAGGGAGGACACGGCTATGCTTTTTCAAGCCAGAAAGATCACGCTAAGTGGGCTGGTATCTTAAAGGCCATTGGCTGAAGGAGCAGAAGGAGCTCCCTCAGCATATATGTATACAACTATATATATAACAATACATATACATCTTCCTAAATACATAAATACAACCTGCTCAGTTGTATGATGTAACTTGCATGTATGCTTTTAGAGTTGACCATTGGTATTAGATAACCAAGTGGTGAGTTCTTCCCTGAGGGAGACCATTTCTTCCACTCTCAGCATTCCTTAGTTGCATGTAGTTCTTAGTGTACAGTCGACCCTCCTTGTCTTTCCCCATCCACATTAACAAGTCTATTAATCAGTGAGGTTTTATAGGTGTAGTTTTGACATTCATAAGAGATACAACATCACAGAAAACTTGCTTTTCTTCTAGTACTTTCAAACTTTTCAACCCCCTCTTCTAAAATGGTCCTTCCTGAGCAGGAGTTTCATTGTAGATCTGTTCAGACTGGACTCCACAACTCTGTGATGATCTTGTCTATTGCAAAGAGAAGTTTCATTGGTGACAGATTCTTACTACTATTTTTTTTAACATCGTACTGAAAGTCCTAACTCACAGTAATATTTTCATAAGAAAAGAAAATAAAGTTGTGGCTGGAGAAATGGCTCGGCGGTTAGGATCACTTATTTTTGCAAGGAACCAGACTCAGTTCCCAGCATCCACATGGTGGCCCACAACTGTTTGTAACTCCAATTCCAGGTATCCAACATCTGCAAATGGTGCTTCAACAAATACATATCCACATGCAAAAAAGACAAAAAAAATCAAAAATAAAAAACAAAGACAAAAAAGCATAATCTTGACACTCTTCACAAAAACTAACTGAAAATAGATCATGGATCTATAAAATGCAAAACTATAAGAGGTCTAGACGACAGACTGGCAACATCCTGGAACCAACTTTAAAAAGCGTGATGAGGTGGCACATACCTGTAATGAGACAGGAGGTAGAGACAGAAAGATTGCAGGAAGTCCATGGCTAGCTAGCCTGAAAGACACAGCTCAATAGAAAAGACCATAAAGTCCCTGCCTCAGTGGGGTGGAAAAAAGAACTGACTCTCTAGAAGTTGTCCTCTGACCTCCACAGACAGATGGTAGTTTACACACACACACACACACACACACACACACACACTCATGCACACATCATGCCTGCATTTTCAAAAAATGATAAATAAAGATTACTGCTTTACTTTTTAGAAGATACAAATCAAAGAAAAGCTGTGGGATCTTGGATCCAATGATGACTTTGAAGGTAACTATAATACAAAAGACAGGGACTAGGTGTATCTGAAATACTTGAAAATGGTGGCGTATGTCTATAGTCACAGCACTCAGAAGACAGAGGCAGGGGGATTATCACAATTTAAGGCCAGCTATGCTTTTTTAAAAATTAAAATTTTCTTCAATTTCTTTCTACAAACATTAAAAGTTCTTGTTTGTCATACAGGTCTTCCACTTGTCTGGTTAGTGTTACTTCAAGATATTTTATGTTATTTGTGACAATGCTGCATTGGTTGGGTTTTTGTCAATTGACACACTAGAGCCATCTGAGAAGAGGGAACCTCAACTGAGAAAATGACACAATCAGATTAGGCAAGCCAGTGAAACATTTTCTTGATTAATGACTGGTAGGGGAGTGTCCAGTCCAGTGTTGGCAGTGCCACCCCTGGGCAAATGGTCCTGGGTGTTACGAGAAAGCAGGCTAAGCAAGTCATAAAAGACTAGCCAGTAGGCAATGTTCTCCCATGGTCTCTTCAGTTCCTACCTGCAGGTTCCTGCCTCCAGTTCCTCCCTGACTTCCCTCCAGGGTCTCAGAGGTGGAATAAACCATTTCTTTCCCTGATGCTTCATGGTGTCTATCAAATCAAAAAAGAAGAGCGTAGGACAAAATGTCTTTTTTTTTTTTTTTTTTTTTTTGGTTTTTCGAGACAGGGTTTCTCTGTAGCTTTGGAGCCTGTCCTGGAACTAACTCTTGTAGATCAGGCTGGCCTCAAACTCACAGAGATCTGCCTGCCTCTGCCTCCCGAGTGCTGGGATTAAAGGCGTGTGCCACCACTGCCTGGCTAAAAATTTCTTTAGGTGACATTTAACATATTAACTAAAAAAGAATACTTTATTTTCACAAGGTGAAGAGTGAAATAGTTCAAGACCCCGTGGTGGCTTCTGGATAAACTCAGGATCAGTTTGAGAATAAGAAGTTTCAGTTTAGGATTCAATCTGGGAAATTTATAATCCTCAAAGATGTAAATGATCCTAGTTCTTCTCAAGGGTGACGTCTTGGGTCTTGTAAATAAACCATTTAATTAAAAAAAAGTTAAGGTAAACATAAATCCCCTGATCTTTGCTTTTTAGAAGGTTTACCTATAATTTCTTATTAAGGGCCGACTAATGAAGGACGTAAAGGGAGCGTCTCTGGATCAGAGGGAACTGAAGAGGTACTGGGAGGAATAGAGGAGGGGAAGCCATAATCAGGACATGTCATATGAGAAAACAATCTATTTTTCAATGAAAGAAAAAAAGGGGGAAACAAAGAGCAGGCCAGTAATTCCAAAAAACCATCATCTGAACAGAAACTCGGATGCTAGCCTTGCAGTTTCCATTTCTGAAACCCTTAAAATCAAATGTGCCCACCATTAACAAAGGTGACTGCTCATAAAACTACTTCTGCCAGCCTGCAACTCTCAGCATTTATCAATGATTCTCTCTCCTGCTTTTCATTCTGGACCATGGTCACTGTCACTCTACAGTACAATTATTCTCCTTTCCCTTAACAAAATCCCTCCTACCTAGCTTGGTGTCTTGTCCTGATTGTTCTACTACTTGGGACACTGAGGCAGGAAGACCCTGTGTTTAAGGCCAGTCTGGGCCACACAGTTAGAACTCATTTTTTTAAAAAAGCCAAGTCTCATATAGATTTTGTTTTCCCTTGTATTGTATATGCAGAGTTATTTCACATACTATTGTTTTAGAAATCTTAATGTATTAGTCACATTAATGATTAACTATTAATAACCATTTTATAAAGAAAACTATGAGGTAGGTTACTATGAACTAAGAAAACTAAGAATTAAATGCTCACACACTGTCTACTCAATATTAACTTTTATAACTGTGTTACTTTACAGTTTTAATAGGCATATGCTTACTTCCTAACAAAATTCTCAGTGTGGCAAAAAATGTTTACTAACAGACTCCAGTATGTCTAGTCTCCCAATAACAGTATATAAATATGCCAAAAATAAAACTTAGCTATGTATATTTTAGTAGTCATACTTAAAAATTATCTTGATACTTTTGTGAGTATCAAAAGAACCCAAAGTTAAAAGTTACCAAAAACATTTTGGAAACTTACTTTTAAGCTACATGTATTGTAACATTAAACAAAATTAGACATCATCTCCAGGTTTTTCCCTGTTGACTACCTTTTTTCTAAGATTTTATTTTATGTCTTTCACCTGCATATATAGAAGTACATATATATGTTTCTGGTGCCCAACAAGGTCAGAAGAACATGCTAGATCTCCTGGAACTGAATAACAATTGTGAGGCACCAAGTGGGTGCTGAGAACTGAACCTGGGTCATCTATAATAGCAAGGAACTCTCTTCCTGGGTGAGTCATCTCTCTAGCAATATCCCAACAACCCTTCACCCCAGGTGACTATTTCCAGCCTACTATATCTGATAGTTGAAGTAGACCAAAGGCGTACACTTATCGATATTTGTGCTAAAAATTCAGAATATATTACTGACTTTATTAAACCAAGTATATTTAGCTAGTCACATTGATCAAGATTCACCCAATGCATGTGGATTTGAAAAACACTGAGTTAGTCTCTGCATTTCTGGAAACTAGGGAGGATATATTTTATATGAGAATTTACTGAGAACTCTATAAGATTCTTCCAATGAATTTGGTAATATCATTTAGAAATAGAGAAATAGCATGTGTGTATGTATGTATGTGTGTGTGCAGTGTGTAAACACACTGATATACAAGAAGATGCAAATAGACCTATTATCTTATTTTCTAAACTTTAGATACTAGTCAAGCATAAAAATAATAGCCCAAAATGCACTAGAAGAGCTCAGATACATAAAAGTTAGCTCTCATTTTTGTTCTACTTCCCACTTTCATTGAAATTGTGTTTCTCCTCAATATGAGGCTTAATACCTTTTACTGATGTTGGTGGAGGAGACTTGAGATTTTCATTTAGCCTGACATCCAATCCTACAAAAGCTGTGGATTACATTTTAGCAAGATACCAAGAGGTTATTAAGCATCTGTGGGTGTATTCAATCCTTGTCTGAGTAGACAAAATGTTGTGTCTGTTTCCAATTAGCCTCAAGGTGATTTCTCTCAGGGTCCTTGAGCTCTTTGTGAGCCCTGATGGGGCAGGGATTCTTGAGTACCAAGGAGCGGGAAGGGAATGGTCTGGACTGAGATTACAGGAGGAAGGAGTGATGCTTCTTGCTCCGCTGAGGAAATAACCCATGATCAGGAGAAGAGGAGAGCACAAAAGTCAAGAGGGAGCCAAATTTAATGTCTAAAGATTAATTAAACAGACATCATGAAAATGCAGTCCAGTGATGGAGAAATAGGCTGACCTGCACAGTGGGCAATAGAGCAAGAGATTTGGGGCTTGTAATCTTATAAAAGATTTTTAGGTGTGGGGTGAAGGCGTATCCATGGGAGTAAGGTGACCCTTTTTCTTTGCCAAATTTTGGCAAACCAAATCTCCCTTTATGGGGTTTCTTCCCATGATGCTTTAGGAAGGGGATTAAAGCTGTAAAATTAATTATATAGTCAAGCTAAGATCTTTGGGGTTTACAGACCTTTCAAGGGACCTGGTATTATGGTTAGAAGACCTACCCTGGTGCTTCATCTCCTAATAGAAGAGAAAGAGCCTCACATGGTTTCAAGTATGTTTAACTGCAAAGGGCATTTTAACCATTAAGAGATACACTTTCTGTTTCCTTAGTTACCCAGTGGCTACCTCCTTGACCAACCACTCAAACTAAGATCTCAAGGGATTTGTCATGTTTAGGACTGGCTTGGGACCCACAACCTCATCTTTCCTCACTCTTCTTCTTCAAATGAGAATGTCTGATCCACCCATGTACTTTAGTACTGGTCCTACTTTCACAGTTAAGAATTTTGAGACAAAAGGAATCACACATCAAACCTCACTTATCCCCGATTCTGATGATGTTTAAATTAAGCTTTGACTTCAGAACTTAAAGTGGATTTGGAATGAGTTAATACCCTGGAGGCTATTCAGACAAAATAAATGTATTTTGCAATTATGAGGGATGTGATCTGAATCGAGGGTACAGAGCGGGTTATAGGGAACTGAGTGCTGTGTCCCTCTGTAACTTATTAGCTGAAGGCCTAATCTTAGAAACGGATGTTTGGAAAGTAGCTAGAATTAGATTGGGTCAAGAAAATCATTCTCTCATTATAGAATTAATGCCATGACTTCAAAAGGGGAGGGATGAGAAGTCTCTTGCTCCACCATGTGAAGATAATAGCAAGAAAACATCCATCAACAAATCAAAATGAGACACTTTACCAATCACTAAATCAGCCAGTTGCTTGACAATGGAAGCCTCAGCTCCTGAAAGTGGCAAGTGTGAATTCCTCTTGGTAAAACTACCAAAGCCTATGGGTTGCTATTCATTGCTGCAAGATAAAGACACTAAAATATTAGCCAAGAGTCTCCTGTGCCATTGGTGGGGTCTTATATAATGCACAATGATGACATAAATCTAGACTACATACCATGCCAACCCTGTCACATTCTCTCCTAAAGCTGAGGACTGAGAGGAATGCGGAAGAAACTAGCAGTGAGTTTGGAAAACGTACAGAGTGGTAGGGTAGCCATAAAGGCCCTAAATGTGGATTTTATGACCTCTATACCCATTTCCCCACACACAGTCTTCATGACCCTATATTCCAGTTTACAGTTCATTCCTGTTTTCAGCTGTAGCACCATCATTTTTTATTTGGTCTCTTTCCTTTCGTTCCCTCTTCCAGGTACATTAGTTGCTATGGGAACCATGATGCTGATTCTAAGGGTGGAGTTCAGAGAGGCCCACAAGCACAGAGGAAAAGCAATTTAATCTCAGGGTTTGAAATATAGACCCCAAGTTGGAAAATCACAGAAGGCATATGGGCCCTCATCTTCAGAAATACATTCTATGTCAGACCAGCTTACCCCCCTCAGGCATTAAGTAATAAAAATCTAACAGTAAAATCGCTCCCACCAAGGCAGAAGTTTCTATGTTATCCTCACTGGAGGAGCTTTTTACATAAACAATCCATCAAGGAAAGTGCTTCTCATAAAAACTTCTGACCGAAGGATTTATGTCTTCTCGTCTTTTGGATGTGAGCCACAGTTAAGCTCTTACAAACCATTGACTTGCTACACTGCCTTCTGCTAAGTTGGAGTTCTCAAATGTTTCAAACATCTTAAGTCACCAAAGAGCCTTCTTCAAAGAACTGTCAAGAGGTCAGAGCTAGACTCCTTGAGTGGCTATCTCTTCCAAGTACAATATCATAGCTTTCTTTGTCTTTCTCTCTGTCTTTCCATTCTCTCTCTCTCCTCTCCCTCTCTTCTTTTCAGACCCATGCTTATGCAAGCAGCTGTAATTGAATTCAGTAGGACACAGATACACACACACACAGAGACACACATACTTCCCTAATGGCCTCTCACCCTATGTTTCACATATGCTTCACTGCTGCAGGAGCTCCTTCCACTCCTTCAGCCAATAGCCTTTAAGACACCAGCCCACTTGGCTGTGGTCTCTTTTGCTTTAAAAAGCAGTGGTAGCTGCTAGCTTCCGGCTGTTAGACTTCGTTTTCTGATCACACAGAGAGGGCTGTTGTCTGGGATAGTGATCTGTAAGTTTCTTCCCCTTAAATAAATAACCCTTTTATTAATCATAATTCCAAACTGGTGTGGGATTGTTTTGTGACTTACGCCTTCACTTCACCTCATCATAAACCAAGGAAACCTCCACTAGCCCAACTCAACATGTTATTTACATGACATTCTCATCCAAGTGTGAGTAGATACCTAGATATAGATGTAGATACAAATATACATATATAAGCAAAATTAATGTTGAGTTTTATGGCCCAGAATGTCCTAGGAACTACAATAAAACCTTGCAACTCCAATTTACTTAGTTCCTTCTTTCCCTTATGAGCTTTCATACTTAAGGTAATTGTATTCCACAATCTAGTGAATTCATGCCAGTTCCTGAGAACACATGTATCTTGAAACTATAGGATCGGGTTAAAACATTCCAGGTTCTTCCTTCTAGCACGTGAGCGGGGCAGTATCAGGCTTCTCAGGGTTTTCCAAATCAGAAATGTGGCGCTCAAACAAGGTATGTGAATACCATTCAACTCTAAGATGTGGTTGGAAAAGGGGAACAAGCAACAGACAGTGCCTAAGACTAGAAACACTAAGGAGTCTTTCTTATTCTTTGACAGTTCCACATGTATATGACAAACTTTAGTCATTTTCACACATATGCCTTTTTCCTTCTTTGATACCCTCCTTTCTCTTGTTGAAATTCTTATTTCAAGGCTCCCTCCTTCTTTTTTGCATACACATCTTGCACACACACACAGACATGCAGACTCACATGTGTGTCCCACTGAATTCAATTACTGCTGCATGTATGAGCATGGGTCTGAAAAGAGTAGCCCCCGAAGCCAGCAAAAGGCTGTAGGAGAGAACTGAGCTGGGAGGAGTCACTGAAGACTTTAATAGAGTGAGGCAGCCCCCAGTGGACTGACAGAGAGAGATAGATAGATAGATAGATAGATAGATAGATAGATAGATAGATAGATAGATAGATAGATAGATAGATAGATAGATATAGATAGGTGATAGATAGATAGATAGATAGATAGATAGATAGATAGATAGATAGATGATAGATAGATAGATAGATAGATAGATAGATAGATAGATAGATAGACAGACAGACAGACAGATATAGATAGATAGATAGATAGATAGATAGATAGATAGATAGATAGATGATAGATAGATAGATGATAGATAGATAGATAGATAGATAGATAGATAGATAGATAGATAGATAGATGATAGATAGATAGATAGATAGATAGATAGATAGATAGATAGACAGATAGACAGATAGACAGATAGACAGATGATAGATAGATAGATAGATAGATAGATAGATAGATAGATAGAGATAGATAGATAGATAGATAGACAGACAGACAGACAGACAGACAGATAGATGATAGATAGATAGATAGATAGATAGATAGATAGATAGATAGATATAGATAGATAGATAGATAGATAGATAGATAGATAGATAGATAGATAGATGATAGATAGATAGATGATAGATAGATAGATAGATAGATAGATAGATAGATAGACAGATGGACAGATGATAGATAGATAGATAGATAGATAGATAGATAGATAGATAGATAGATGGATAGATAGACCTATTAGTCCTTGTGTTCTATACCTTCCTATGCATCTCTCTTTGGATGCACCAATCCAGAACACAGAAATTATAGGTCACCAAAACTCAAGGTGATGAAGAATAGGGGGAGATCTGGAGATGTACAGAATATTATTTTGTGTGTAGGCTTGGGACTCACATAATCTCACACAAGTATTAGAAGCTTGAAATAGCTCCTTGATGTTGGAGTAAACACACACACACACACACACACACACACAAAACCAACTAGAAAAAAAACTAATTACAATTCCACAAAGTGACCACTAAGTCCAGTTACTCATGGTGCTTCTGGGAAGTGCAAGAGAGGCATCTAAGCATTTTGTCTTACATAGTCTAAGATGCCAAGCTTTTGGAGAGTTCTGCATAGTCACAATTCTAATAGCTAATATTTGGCCATAATATTATATGCCACCCTACTGAAAATACTGTACCTAAAATAACTCAATCCTCACAACCCTGTGAGCCCCATTTTCTAAATAACAGAAGTTGAATGATGAGGAATGAAGATGCTACCTAGCAAGCAAACCAGTGATAACTGCTTCTGAGCAAAGGCATGCTGACACTAGCATCTGCACTCCTAAATACTAAGCCTAAGTAGCCTCCATCCCTGTGTTTATTGCTGACCTTGACCATTCTTCCAATGTCATCAGCATCTAAACACATGACTGAACAGGTGCAAAAAGGAGCTACCTGGAGTTACAGGCTTTCCCAGCTGAAGTAAAGAGCAGCAACTCATTTTATCAGTGAACAGTTGTGCACAACACAAATGTGTACACGGATGTGGAATGTTGAGCTGAGCATGCCTCAAGGAACCTGTAGATAGTTGGCAATGCATCTCCTGATCATCTATCACCATGTCTTTAACTTTACTACAGATTCCCCTGCAAGCAAATCATGCCAGGCAATATAAGAAACCAAGAAGGACTCGGGAGGCAGAGGCAGGCGGATCTCTCAACAAAAGGAGCAACTACACAGGGTTAGACTTGCATTTTACGCTGATGGACTCAGAGTGTGAGTTTGTTGCCTTACAGTTCAAGGACACTTTAGCCTGAAGAATGAACTCTAGCCTTTATAATTTATGCTGATGGTCCCCATGAGGGTGCATGGCTCCTTTTCTCTCGTTCTATAAAATGAGCTAACTTAGTAATGGATGTTAATGTCCTGGGCATTTGTGTTTTGCCCTGTGTCTCCAAGCAGAATAAGCAAACTTCATTCCTACCACATTCTCTTGATCATCAAGATGTCCCTTTGAAACTCAACTACATCAGCTGGAAGATAGACAAGTGATCCACAAACCCCTCTTTCTAGGACTCATCTTCCACATCTATGAAGACCTAATCACCTAAACTGACTCCTTCCCAACTTTGACTTCCTTCCTCATTGCATTCCATCCAGTTATGCCAAAATTCTGTCACTTCCTGATTTTTACATGAGATCCATGAAGGCAGATATGCGAAATTCATTTTCAGTATATTCAGCAATTCCTCTCACAAGTCAGCGCATAGGTATTTTAATTTCATAGCATTAAATGGAATGCGGGGGTTGAAAAACTACAGAGTTAATAAGAGAGTCTCCTGAAAGTTTGTGTTTCCTTCTCCCTGTAACACTCCAGTGTTAATGAGTCCCACTTTCCCTGGAAGGAAACACAAGAGAGCTTTCCAGGGTGCTGTGTTCTCAGTGGATAGTTGTCTAAGCACAAACACCTAGACAGCTTCCTCTACCTAATCTCGCTGAATCTGCACTTTCCCTGGACAGACAGGGCCAGCCCTGCATCTAACATCTGTACTGTTGGTTCTCTCAGAGCCAATCCAGGTTGGCTTACCTTGTGACAACTACCCAACAGGCAGCCTGAAGGATGAGGGCACCTGGGATGCACAGCGCACAGTGTCAGTACGTGTAACTATGCATCACCAAAATTGGCATCAGATCTCAGCCTCTCTAGATGCCTTCAATACTTACAACTCCTTATGGTTTGTGGAAACAAACCAGCTCTCATCCACAGATCAGTGATTCCAGCATAGATTGGAGTAGAAGGTCCAGCGTATCATACATATTATGATATTCTGTCAAGATACAAGATGTCGATTTCTACATTGACTTGAAAATGGAGGGTTTTATCATTGATACTAGAAGAGCTATGTGTTCTACCATAAAATAAATCCAAGAGCAGATAGTGTGTGACCAATAACCTGGACGAGCCCTCCTCCCTGCTTTCCTATGGACAGACAGGGATCACAACTAGTATTGGAGGAGGAGGAGAATTCCGAACTAAGAAAGGAACCAAGAAGCCAGTTAAAGCATATGGAATGGTCAGGGAATGGCAGGCTATGGATCAGAGTAGACAACGTGCCCTGTGACTGAAGAGAGTGGAACATGGTTGAAAGCACAGTTTTGTGCCCAGCTGTGGAGGAGGTCGGCTGCAATGCTTGGACTCTGAATGCCACAGAACTCAATGTCAGCTATCAACAGCAATGCACTTAATCCTCATGCAGTAACTTTCCACTATTGGAAGTGTGTCTGTCAACACTAGCTGTGTCAGCATAAGAAACGAGATGCTTTCTGCTCTCTGCAAGCAATGACTGCTACAGCCCAGCACAAGCAAGATACACACGTATTCAAAGACCTAATATTGAAGCAAAGAATGTAAAGTAATAATCTTATATTTGCTGTATGGTAAAGTATTATTTGGGTGTGCTGAGTTAAATAAAAACGATTATGAGATTAATTTCATCTTCTTCATTTTACTGTTTTATTATTGTCACTGGGGAAAAAATTAACACGAGTGCAGCTGAAACTGCATTTCTGTTGAATTTCACTGCTCTAATGCATGCTTGTAAATAGAATGGCAAAGGCTCTCTGTCCATCCAGACACCCAAGGGTCTCCCTCAGACTTCATGAATGGGCCTGATAAGGATTTTCAAAGATCCCCAGTCATTACAAGGGGCATAGAATTTCTGCCATCACACATTATTTTAGTTTGCACAGCATTGTCTGGGGAGCTCATTACACATCAAATTCCAGCCCCTGAGGATCCAATGAGTCATGCCTGAGAGGGACCAGAGGCTGTCTGGAATAGCCACTTATCAGGTTCTCCACAAGATCTGAGGCGGGTGGCTGACGTCCACACTTGAACAAACACCATTGTCACGAAGGGGAGCACTGTCTAGACAAATCGAGAGCCTCCACCAGCACTGACCAGCCCAGCAGGAGAGGAGGGAAAAGTGAGGAATGCCATTAAAGAATTGTCATGTATCTGTTGTGTCTCGTGTAATTTACACAATTGCATCTTAATTATATGCAGCAGTGGAATGCTATACATGGGGCATGTGTGATCTGCTTATGAATTCTCAGTCTCTACCTGCACCTTACACAAAAGTGCTTAGTGTTGTGGAAATGACTATATCAGAACCTTTGTCCCTCTGTGGGAATTTTTTTTTCTTTTTCTGTGAAGGGAATTTAGAAGATGGGGACACAGATAAGTAGAGTCAAAGAATACAGGACTAGGGTTGAATCCTATCATGACATTCTGCAGTACAGCTTCCCTGTGCCTGGCTTTACAAGAAATGGCTGGTGGTTCCTCGCTTACTTGTCTATTATCTTCATGGATGTAAGCACATGGAGGAAATAAAATAAGCCTTAATTTCATCTTACTGTCTCTAGTAATTCACATGGGATACAGACTATAATATACACTCAATAAATGTTGATGCTTTGGGAAAAAAAGAATTGTCATGTTATCAACTTAAATTTTTATTGGTATTTAAGATTCCAAAATTGTCTACATCATCTTCTAAGTATTCACAACTATATGTTTTTCTTAGGTATTTTATACTTATATTTTGGCCAAGAAATTGTCCTTTTATGGTTTTTAATTACATAACAAAAAGTAAGGGCAACTATCTGTTCAAAGCTGGAAACCTCTAAAGATTACATGCTAGCTTACGCAAGAATAAAAATATCACCCAAATGTGAAGCCTCCTTCCATTTCCACAGTGCCTGTTGTTCTGAAGGACCTGCACACATTCCCCCCCCCCAAAGTTGGGGTACATTATTTGTGATGGAAGAAAGCCTCACCTTCTGTATTTATATATTTACTTGCTGATTGACAAATCAGATTTTATCATTAAAAAGGAAAACTGCATTCCAAGGAAGACAGAAGGGGAAGCAGCTTTCTTGAGGCCACCCTACCACATTTCTGTCGCTCCTGGGGAACCTGATGTGACAGCTGGCCACCACCATAGCACCACCGCTAACACCTTGAACAAATGACTTCCCAGCAACAACCTGTTCATTGAGGAAGTCAAGCACTGGTTAAAAGCTTGTCTGCCTTGATCTACCGGATCCCAATTTAGGCTGTGATCAACCATGTCCATGTTCCTGTAGACTCTGGGTTATACCGCAGCTGAAGTTGACTCCATTAGAAAGTCAGTTTTTCTAAATGCTCATAAATTTTATCTCTGACAGGTTTGCCTTCCTTTAGTAAACAAACACCTCACTGTTAGTGAAAAGGTATTCCGTCCGACTCAGAGTCTTCAGGATTATTTACTTGAGTGAATGCCTATGAAGCAAGAACTGTCAGACAAAGGTACTAAGCGCTCTCTGGTGGGCAGCGTTCTTTTTCATACTCCTGAGCAAAGCGTTCTCTTTCACACTCGTGAGCAACTTGATTGTCCAGTCCCCAGTTCTTAAAAAATCATTTCATCCCTCTCTATTCTCTTTTGTTGTTGTTGTTGTTTTGTTTGTTTTGATTTGTTTCTTGAGACAGGGTCTCTCTGTGTAACTGCCATGGCTGACCTGGAACTCACTTTGTAAACTAGGCTGGCCTTGAACTTGCAGAGGTCCACCTGCCTCTGCTTCATGAGATCTGGGATTTACCACCACCCAGTTCACCCCTCTCTAATAGTCCCTACAGCGTGGCTGAATACCTCTTATTTGTAGAAGTTCTTCCTCTCTTTCACAGGACACAGAGAAAACAAAGATGGGAAAAACTCTTGGAACACAAGAAGACTAACTGGACTACAGAAGGCCAAGCTGCTGAGATCCGCCTCTCAGCCACCCAGGGTCCCTGACTAAACTGTCCAACTGAAGCAGAACCATACACGGCACTGTGCAAAAGCTGGTCCTGGGAAACCAACCATAGGCTGGTTACTACTAAAAGGTATAGAGGCCATCATGAAACCTCACGCTCTTCTTCAAGTCAGGACTAAAGCCTGGAGAAGCACACCGTCACCGTGCATGGACCTTCTTATCAGCAGAGCCACGCCAGTGCCCAAGATCTGATCCCTAGCTCCAGATCTTCGTTTTTACTTTAACATTCAGAGAGGACCACAGTATCCCTTCTTATAGCCTAAAATGTCTGAGCTGGGGAGATGGTCCAGTGGGAAAATGCTTGCAGTGAAAGCATGAAGACTTGAGTTGGGATCCCCAGACTCACATTAAAACTGAAGGCATCGGCACATGTCTGTAAGCCCAGCACTAGCAAGCAGACAGAAGTAAGCAGATATTGGAGAGTCGCTGGCCAGCCAGATCATCCAAAATGCTGGGCTCCCGGTTTAGTGAGAAGCCTCACTGTCTCACTATCTCAAAAACACAAGGTAAAAGGGGACAGAGGAAGACAGCTGACATTGATCTCCAGCCTCCACATACGCATGCTTATAAGTGCACACCACACACACACGCACACACGAGCGTGCACAAAGTTAAATGCTATAAATAGACAAAATGTTTTATTCCATATATAGAAAAATAATAGTCACAGGGTTTTGTTTCCCTGTTGAATCTTCTGTAACAAGTACATTTTATTCATATTCACCACGTGTAAAGCCACTGTGCTAAGAATGTGGCTTTGCCCATTTTAGAAATGAGGACAGCAAGAAGTTCTGCAGCCGTATTGATGCAGGGAACAAGTGGCAGTCTGAATCTAGCTCACCCTCTTCAGTATTCAAAGTAGACCCTCCTAATGACAATGTGACACCACCTCTTAGAACTCTTGTTTTGCTTTACATAAGGAGTGAGTGCCTTACTGACCTGCAGCTAGATGAAACCCCTGCCAAGCGACCGACTCCACTCCCGTGCCTGTGTCTTCTTGGCCCATCCATATGCATATGTGGATATGCTCACACTGTAACCCACCTCTGTGGCCTTCAGTCATTCACAGGGGAATGTTAAACCCTGCTCCCCTCCCATTAGAGAAAACAGTCTATCAGAACTGAAATATATACACCAGGACACCCTTAGGAGAAGGAGAGAAGCCTGATGCAGCACTTCGAAGGATTATGCGAATGTGCTACTTTCTTCGCTGTCTAACCACAGAAGCAACTTTGAGAAGTAAAGAAAAGAAAAGATAAAAGATAAAGAAAAATGCTTCTCTATGCCTCAAAAGTTTCTATTCAGAAATTGCAAGGGGCACATGAGTACCAGGCTAGGTCACTTCCGTGTGTTCTGCCCCATGTCTCTCTGTTGCCCAGTTTTCAGTGAGAAGTGGAGTCAAAAAGTACATCTGAAAGCAATGCTTTCCCTGTGTGGTTTCCGACCTCATTCATGTCTCAGTCCCCAGATGGAACAGGAATCTTGAAATTAATGGTAAAGAAAACTAATGCATTTAAACACAGATTGAATTGTTTCTACTAAAATCTAGTACCTTCTGGACCTGCTAGTCAGAGGTGATATCGATGGAAGTGACTATCTTAGAAAGCTAGATCCAGAAGGACTCAATGGATAAAGCATGAACCTCAAGGCTTAACTGCAAATGCTTTTCACCTGCCTGCAGGAGAGGAACAAATATGAAGGTTTACTGCCCCCTGCTGGTGCACGGCTTCCTCAGTAACCAGAGGACAGCAGCATTTGCTGTAAATCTTCTGTGCCCTAGTCCACAGGGACAATGATGATTAGGATGAAACGCCTTTGCGTTGGGAGTCTAAATCTACTTCACTAGAGGTCATAGAGCTTAAGACTGAAGGAGACAGAAGAGTGGGGCTAAGATCTCATCTGATTCGCTTTCATATCTTCCAGAAGTACTTCCCTTGGTACCCTGGACTGATTTGGAGCCTCCCAAGAAAGAAGTGCACACTCTAAGAGTTTCTCTGTTGGATTAAAAAATCATAAAAAGAAGAGTTAAGAGCCCCACCTGCCCTCGGTTGGGAGCCCAAAGACCCATCCGAAAGATCCTCTTTCTGCCCACCATCTGCATGAATTGCTCCCTACACCAGCAGAAATTCTCTGCTCAGTTGCAGTCCATGCCAGTGAGAAGAATGGAGACCCCCTCTGCTGGACCAAAAGCCACACTAGATATCAGAAATCCAGTCCCCAACTCTGATGAAGACTCCCTGCTGGATCAAAGGTCATGCCAGCTGCCTTAACTACAGACCACAAAGACCAGAAGACCAAAAAGGAAACAGAAACCAAGGAACAACATACCCATCCAACAAAAACAAACTCAGAAATTAACAATCCCAACCCCAGATACCTAGATGCCTGTCAACAATCAGCCAGGGCAATACAGCACCATCAGAGCCTAGCTATCCCACTACACCGAGCTCTGAATGTTCCAACACAGTGGAAGCACAAGAAAACAACTTTAAAACCAACTTTATGAAGATGATAGAGGTCCTTAATAAGGAAATAAATCCCTTAAAGAAATCCCAGAAAATGCAAGCAAATAATAGGAGCAAACAAATAAATCTTTTAAAGAAAGCCAAGCAAAACCACAAATTTTGTAGTGGGAGCTGCAGGGTGTGTTCCTGCCACCCAGCTCCCAGTTGCCTGGCTAGCTTATACCCTGGAATAACAACACACAAATTGTATTCTTTTAAACACTGCTTGGCCCATTATATCTAGCCTCTTCTTGGCTAATTCTCACGTATTAATTTAGCCCATTTCTAATAATCTGTGTAGCACCCCAAGGTGCATTTAACGGGAAGATTCTAGCCTACGTCCATCCTGGGTCAGAGCTTCATCGCGTCTGCCCCAGAGAGCAGAGCTAAGGCGTATGAACTCACTTCCTCTTCCACCCAGCATTCTGTTCTGTTTACTCCACCCACCTAAAGGCTGGCCAATAAAATGGGCCAAGGCAGTTTCTTTATTAGCCAATGACCTTCCTCCATCACAAATGGGAAGAACTGGAAAAAAATCATCCAGAGTGAGGTAACCCACTCAGAAAGGCAAACATGGTGTCCATTTACTTATAAGTGGATATCATGCTACAATATACAGATCTAGAGAGGTTAGGTAACAAAGAGGGTTCAAGGATAATGCATAAACCTTTCTGGGAAGGGAAAATAGAATAGATTTTGCAGGTGAACTGGGGGTTACTGGGGATAGGAACAGAGGGATTAGGCATGAATAGGGGAAGAGAGTACTGGGAGAGATGACTGGGATTGGAGGGAGAATTTTAGAGGTGCAGTAGAAACCTAGTGCAATGGAAACTCCCAGGAATCTATTAGGGTGACCCTAGATAAGACTCCTAGTATAGGGGATACGGAGCCTGAACTAGTATCTTCTATAACCAGGCAAGTCTTCCGGTGGAGGGACTGGGACCCAACCAATCTACAAAACCTTTGACCTGAAATTTGTCTTATCTACAAGATGTGCTGAGGTAAAGGTGGTGCAGACATGGGGGGGTGGCCAATCAATGACTGGTCTAACTTGAGATACAAGCCAGGGATAAGATTTCTCCCATAGCGAAGGGATTGTTGAACCTTGATGAGAAAGGACACTGCCATTGTATCTGTGTGTTATTTATAATGTGCTTTGTAGGTATATTTAAACCCATTAAAGAAATTAAACGTAGACCTTTCCAAGATCTCTTTAAATCTCAAGTCATCAGTGATATGCTCTACATAAGACCTCAGTTATTAAAATAACATTTCTAGGTTACAAAGGATCACTAAATTAAGTCCATTCCTGCTTGCATGTGGGGAACATTAAATGTGCCTTCTTTCCAATATATTTATACACCAAATGTGATTTTTAGATGATCAAACCGATAAACAAATCTTAACGACTCAGTTAATGATGTTGAGTTTCTGATCCAGTGAGCATCGTAGAAATTAGTCATCAAAACGACACTGAAAGAAAAAAAAACAAATTAAAAAGTGTCAAAAATCAATGTTTCAACAATTTGGCAGATGCAGTTTCTATGTAAAATATAGAACTAAGCATCTTCCTGACTCACTCCGAGCAGCGTGACATATCGACTTTTCATCCCGTGTCTATTGAGCTTGCCCACAACAGCTCTCAGTCACTCGCTGCCTTTGTGCATTCTCTCATCTCTGTATTTTATGGTAAACTTCAAAACAAAGTTTGCACTTGTAGTACCTCTTTCCTTGTCTCTTGGTCTGGGTTGTCTTTAGTTTGAAATGCTGATCAAATCCAGGGCCTTGTGCATGTTAAGACACTTACTGTACTGCTGAGTGGCCCCTCAGCCATGGCTGCAGAAGCATTTCTGATAAAGGCTTCTTCGCATTAGGGAGAAATGTCAGTTCTATTTCTCAACTCCAAGGAGCCGGGTCATGCTGATTCGTGTTCACTTAGAATAATGCAGGAAGAGAGAAGAGTTGCTTTCAGTTTAGACTGAGCAGGAAAATCTAATCTGATGGTGGGATGATAGTAAGCTGTCTGCTAACGAACTTCCATCCAGCTAGAAGGGTGACTAAAAATGACCCCAAAGGCAGAAACTCGGCAAATGCTAGGCTAGCATTTCTTCCCTGACCTACATAGAGTCGAGCTAAAATCACCTGGACAACTGTCCTGCACACCCCAGATGAATCCCTCAGGAAAAGCCGTGGGCACCTACATGTCAGATCTGAGAGGACATGTGTCACAATGAGGTCGTTAGAACTGAAGACAAAGGGAGGCCCAAGGAGATGCTATGCTCCCTTTAAAAATGCTGAGAGAAAACCACGGCCTTGGAAGAAAAAAGAACTTCTCATCTTGTCTCTCACATGGCTAGTCTGTCATCGCTGGTAGAATTCCAGCAGCGACCCGATGTGAACATTGCAGAGGATGTGACCTCTCGAAGGTTTCCTATTCCAGATAGCTCTACTTTTTAAAGAAAGCCATTGCCTTGCTTTTTCTCCTGTACTAATTCTTGCCTCTTGGTTTCAGAGTGAACGTAGGCAGTCAGGGGACGCTAACCTTGGGAGAGCCTGAAGGGGGCTGAACTTCTTTATCTTTTGGGATCCATACACAATTCAAGGGCCTGCAAGGCGAGTGGAAGCAGCATCTCCTGGTGGAAATATTTCCACAAGAGGATGAAGGAAAAAGTACCTACAGCTATAAACACCCAACAGAGCCTGAAGTGCGAGGGATGCTCTGAAGGTGTTTGGTGGGGGTCCCTGGGAAACAAGCAAGACTCTTTCTACTCTGTTATCAATGGTGGAGGCAAAAGATGGATTCCGCACTGCACGGGTATTTACAAATTCCCAGTGGGATCAGCTGGCGGTGCTTCATGGATGACAGCCAAACCTGCTGCTTCGTTTCTTGTCCATGGTGCATATGGACTATTACAGAAAGGGATTTTATATTCTATTTCAGAGTAGTGGACACCAAGGCTACACACAGGAACATCCTTCTGCCAAGATAAGGGGAAAGGAGAATTTTCATGAAAGACCCAGTCTGTGCACACTGTGAACGAAGCCACTTGCCCTGAGTTTTTACCCTCATGAGATGGTTATTTGCACCCAACTGTCCCTTCCCATGCTCCACTTCCCAACGCTTCTATTTTTTGCATTCACGTATTCAACCAATAAGTGTGCAATGCCACACACTGTGCCCCCGTGTCTGCGCTCTGTACACTGGCACTCAGTTCGCAAGCTTCGGGCCAGGGAGCTGGAGGTTAAAATGCACAAACACACACAGACAGAGAGACGGCGACACGGGTCATCCTTGAATTCCCTAAGAATGCCCCCTTTATTGTGTTAGGGGGGCAGATTATATAGAGATAGCCACGCCCCAGCCAAACCCACCAGAAACCACTCTCCTGCCAACAGAAACTCCTGAAGGTCTCGTGCTCAGAGCAGCTGTAGGCACTCAGATCAGGGGATTACAAGAAATTCAGGATCTGGGGTCTCACTGCTCCCAACAGTGCAAGGTGCTCTACAATGTACCACAAAGTCTGAGATTTAATGCTTTGACAGAGCACATTATTTTTTTTTACCTTACAGAACTTTTGCTTATATATTGTGGTTTCTAATTTTGTTTTTAATGGTGTGTGTGTGTGTGTGTGTGTGTGTGTGTGTGTGTGTGTGTGTGAGAGAGAGAGAGAGAGAGAGAGAGAGAGAGAGAGAGAGAGAGAGAGCATCTGTATGTATTTCTTTGGCTCTTTTTTCTATTTGTTTTGTCCTATCCTATTGTTTTGTAAACTTATTTTAGTTTTTAAATGCCCATTTTTAGTCTAATGCGAGAGAGAGAGAGAGAGAGAGAGAGAGAGAGAGAGAGAGAGAAATGGTGTGGATTTATGTGAATGGGAACCTAAGAAGGATCTGAGAAGATTGGGATAGAGGAAAAATTAATCACAACATATTGTATGAAAAAAATCTATTTTCAATAAATTTTAAAAGGCCTAGATTATTTCCTCAAATATCTAGGCTCTGCTAAAGTTCCACTTTATGAGGAAAATAATTCCCAAACTGGAAGTGTATAAAAACATCCACATGTGATACACACATACATAGAGGGTGGAGGGAGAATGGAAAGCAAGTACACACAATGAATTCTGTTGGCTTGAGAGATTCAGAAGGTGCTGCAAACATAGGATGGCATTTTTGGTCTGACATTAGAGGTATTGGGTAACTGCCAAGTCAGTCACAGCAGGGGTGGGGCAGAACACGGGAAAACAGGTGAATGGCTTGATCCAAAGGCCCAAAACAGCAGAGATATAGAGAGCCACACTATCTGTGGCTGCTCGTATTTTCTTATTTCTTTGTTAGTGGAATCTTGGGAGACAGTGCGTTTCACAGAAATGCATCTACCCAATGTAAGAGAGTGAGGGCGCTGGGCCTCATGACTCCTCATGAGGGTTCTCAGTGGTGGATGGCACCGGACTCAGTAAGCTAAAGCAGTGGAGAAGGCTTTTCAGAGGCTTAGGTGCTATGCAAGGTAACAAGGACATGGGTCAGAAGGCAGCTATGAGGTGGTCATGAGCATCTCCCAGGACAGCAACTCTGAGATATCTCGCACAATGCCAGCTACAGAGGCATCGAACCCAGATAGGATTACTACCTGCCTTACTAAGATGGCCTAGAGGTGTGCTCCACGGTTAAACTATATTTATGAATTCTGCTATCCATTAAAACTTTTAATTCCACAAGAATGTGAGTGACCAAATCTGTGAACAGTCAGAATTCAATGTTATGGGTTTTATATAATGTATATTTACACAGGTTTATATAGTTCCATCTATAACATTGCAATAATGAAAAATAATGTACATAAGTAGATGTGGTTTGTTTTAGTAACATATTTAGAACAGGATTTTTATAATGTTGATTCCTAAGTAATTTCAGCTTTTTTAACTATAATTCCTTTTTAGTTTAAAAGTATAGCAAGGAATAATGTTCTATGCTGGTTTGTATATGTGTCCTTTCTTTAAATTACATGATGTTATTATTTGGCTTCCCCAAAAAAACAATTCTACAAAGGTCAGAGATGTTAATGCAAAGTGAGTTCTATCCATTTAGGGTAAAGCGCCAGATCTGTGTGGGAAAACAGACATATACACAGGATATACATACATATTTTGTTACCCAGTACATGTCCAGAAAGAAATATAAGATTTAAGAACAAAACTATCTTGTTCATGTGATTATGTCTCAGAAAAAGAGAGAAGTTATTTTTCCAGTTTAACACTGCTTGACAAATACTGATTAACATCAAAATCCAATAGTTTTAATTTAATAATCAGACTATGCCAATGGAAATGCCTTATTTAAAAGATAAGGTCTCTAATGAAAAAGGATGAAAATATGCTCCACAGTACGTCAGGATCTATAGATCTGAGAGTGACAGTCATGTGTTCAAATATTTCTAAAGCGTGCTTATTCTGCGTGTCATGTACTGTTCTGGGTGCTAAGAACAAAGTCATACACACGACATACAGAAAACACTGTCCCCATATTACTCACGTCCCAAGCTCTCTCACCCGTATGCTCCCTCATTGTCTCTCATTCTCACTCCAGTTCGCTTGCCCACCCCTGAGTGAGACATGTTTGGATGGAGAGGGTGTTTTTATGAACCACTCCCCACTCAGACAGACCCTCCCTCAGGAATGAAGGACAAGCGCTGCAGCCAACCCGCTTTGGATATTGAATAAGCTTCAGGGGAGGGATCACCTAAAGTCAGACCACTCTTGAGGACAGCCCATACCCAAAGACTGATCAATGCGGGCCCATAAAGGTCCCTAGAAGGGCCATGCTATTATCAGAGTTCATCAGTTAAGACTCTCTCTCTCTGCCTCTCTCTCTCTCTCTCTCTCTCTTTCTCTCTCTCTCTCTCTCTCTCTCTCTCTCTCTCTCTCTCTCTCTCTCTCCTCCCTCTCCCTTCCTTCCTTTTTCTTCCCCTCCTTCCCTCCTTCCCTCTCTCCCTTTCTCCATTTTGTCTACAAGAATCAATTCCAAGACCATTACCGAAAACATTCTCCAATAAAACTTCCTGCCCTTTTCTCTCTCACACTCAACTTTTCCAGGGAGGTCACTTTGTTACTTCTTGGTATAAGGAGCGACACCAATCTCAGAAATGCCAAGATGAGAATTTCTGGCGGACTCTCCTGCCTGTAAGGGTGAGAAAGCTAGAAACGAGAATGATGTGAGGACCATACTCTCTATTGTATTAATGATTCTTGAGGGTGGTGCTTTCTGTGTGCTGTGTATGTGATTCCCTTCTTAGCACCTAGAACAGCCCCTGGAATACAGACTAAGCTTGAGAAACATTTGGACAGTGTCTGTCACTTTCTGCCCCAGGGAGCAGTGTTATCACCGGAACTGAAGTGACTGAGACACAACAATTTTGAGGAAAGAGTAGGGAAATAGCAACCATAAGGACAGCAGAATTCGGTGGCTACTGCCATCTGTTGATGCACTGGAAAAGAGATGACAAAAAGCTGAGATGAATAAATTGACAATGGCTAAATATATAAGGCAGAATACTTGGTGGCAAAATAGATTCTTATCGCCTTGGGAGAAGAGCAGAAAAAGCTGTAAACCCCACAGGGGAATAACTAGCATCTGTAGAAGATTAAAGCCAAGGAAGGTATATCAGTTGTCCCACAATCAAAGCACTGATTAGAAAAGAACAGGATGTGGACACATGGGATGGGGACATCTGGGTTAATGGACTAAGGATCTTGGATTTTCAGACTGAAATAACAACCCTGTGCTTCTGAAGTGGCCCAACTGCTCTCAGTTATGACACGGTATTCAGTTTTGCTTAAGGACTGTGGCGGAGATCCTGTCTACACAAAAGAACATGTGCCCTCTCACGATTTGCCCCCACTTTCCTTCCCATTCACTTAACCAATAAATATGATTAAGTCACAACATAACTCAATTGAGTACATGTTAAAGGGGGAGGAGCTTTGTCCTGAAGTCATCAATTGATGCAGAAATATCCTGAAATCTAGAAAAGGGACTCAGTTTTGAGTGTTCTAGACCAAGATGGATAAAACAAATTTGGATAAGCATCTCCTAACAGGAGAGTAGTTTGTTTTGACCCAGCACTTATTACTTTAGCAAGGACCCTTGGAAATGGTACAAATGTGTGGCTAGGAGGACCTCTGAAAACACAAATAAGGTTATGGGCCACAGTGAGATAACAGTACAATAAGGTAACGGCAGGAGGGAGGAGGAACACAGAGGTGGGATGGTCAAAGCAAGTATCTAGGCAGGGCCAGAAAATTATCAGATTACTTTGTTTCATGGGAAAGTTATATGACAACAAATCAATAAGGAATTTCTAGTTTGAGGGGCAATGATTTGGTAATGACTTCCACATAAGCTATAGCCAAATATAAAAGATGCATAAATTGATTCACGAGGCTTACCAATACCAAAAGCAAGCTACATCTTAGCAACACTGGAGGCCATGTTACTCAGCACTTAGCAAGGGAAAGTCAGGTAAATCATTGTAATGAGTGACAACGAAATTGTGACAAGAGAGGGGCTGGCCTGTGGAGATGGTCCCTAGGGAACAGTTCCCCTGAGAGTGAACTAGATGGCCAGTCCCAAAGGTTCTCTAGCAGTATTATCAGAGGAAGCCCAAGCTGGCTAACCAGGAGTCTGAAGGCTGTCCTCCACAGTCTCCAGACCTGAGCAAGGTTCTAGAATGAGAACCTGCTGATGGAGTAAGACACCAGGCCTTCAGGAGGAATAATTCGGTGCCTCTACCAGGAATAAGCATCCCAGTCTACTCCCAAAGAGACTTAAGAACTGTACAAGAGACAAGGAAACATCAGGGACTGTGGGACTTCTATTCAAATATTCAGCCTTCAAGAATGACCGATGAACAAAATGCCTAGACCTCCACTCTTGTCAGCCCAGGCTCATGGCTTCCCTGGGACTGGCTGAGGGCTTTTTTGAGTATAGCATTACATAAGTAAAATAATTGCATCATGGCATTACAGCTCATCTTCTCTGTTCAGTTGTGCTTCCTTTCACAGATATTTATTGCCTAATTACCTGAAATTGGATGGTCTGTAAGCCAGTCTCCTCACGGCTCATTCCAGTTTAACCAAACTGTAATACTTGGAAACTTGCAGGAAGTGAGGCTTCTTGTGCTGAGGGGTCTCCCTTTGATGCATCTAGATCATCTCGGCCTCTCTGCCTGCCTGGTGGACCACATCTTCCAGCCCCCTTTGCCTGCTGACTTCTCAACACAAGGGAGAGTCATTGTAAACAGATGAGGCAATTACAATATTTGTGACCCTGGCTCCCTTGGGAGCTGGCAAGGCTTGGACCATGGCTACTGTCTTCTGAAGAACCCATCTCTACAGAGTGACACCTCTCAGGAGACAGACAGCTTCAGCTCTCTCCAGTGTCTCTTAGCTTCCCCTGCCTCCCCACTCTTACCTTCCCTTTGGATCTAAGAGCTGAAGTAACTCTCATCTGTGGATAACTCTAGGGTACTTAATTTGCCTTGTATTGCTCACAGGTTTCAGAGGACTCTTAATAGTTACCCTACCACCGTGTACCATCTGGGGTTTTTTTGCCGAGTCTCCAATAAAAATAGACCTACAGTTTGTAGAGAAATGACAGCCTTGTCATTGACATTGACAGAAGCCTCCTTAAAGAAAAAATGAGATCATATATATATATGCATATTCTATATGTGTATATTTATATATGTATATTGTGTAATTACCAAGAAATCATTACCACAACATATATACATAATATATATTATATAGTAAATATATAATAGAAATAGATATATTTATATGTGATAGAATTTTTCAGCTATAAAGAATAAAAAAGTTTGTGTCCTTTGCAGGAAAATGAATGCAGCCAGAGTCACTCACTTTAGGTGAGTCAAGTCAGCCTCAGAAAGACAAGCATCCTATATTCTTACATGTGGTTCCTGAGTTTGCATCCAAAAAGTCATGTGTGTATATATGGCATGGCAGTGAAAATGACATGTCTAGGATAGAAAGACTAACACAGATAAAGAGAGGGAAAGAAAGGGAAGTACAGAAAGTATCTTCAATGTACAATGCATGCTTGTAGGAATATGCCCATATTTAACACTGTACCATGTGCAATCAGTGCATACAATGAAAAGGTTTTGTTTAAAGAATGAGAGGGTGTGTGCAGACTGAACTGGGCCATGCCCTGCAGGTGGATCATCCTTCACATTGAACAGATATGGTTCCAATGTCTATCTGACGAGTGGCTTCACATATACAGATATGCTTCCTCATGGATGTACCCAGAACACTGATACCCACCTGTGTCAATGCTTCCAGCTCCTCCAGAAGAGTAAATGTGAACCAAAGTGATCAACACAGTGTCAGAAATGCGGAGACCATGAAGGCTATGCTGCAGTTCTTTAAGCCTGGGAACCCACCGTCTCTCTACAGCTGTGTTTGCAGCATCTCATGCTCCATTTTAGTAGCTTTGTCTGCAAGAGACCTGCTTCCTTCCGTGTTAAGTGAATGCCATGAACAGCATTGACCACGATACACATCCCTTTTTTCATCCAGTAGAAACAGTGAAAACAGTTCACCCAACCCACAGAACAAAAGTCTTTTTCTTCCTCCTAAGAAGGTCAACTCAGCTGGTTTGCCCACCCTGTGTTCCATAATGTTTTCTTTAATAGGACAAGACCTAGAACCAACTGAATCAATATTGTGTAGAATAATGCTACAATTATTAATTCAAACTAATTAGATGTATTCCTGGAGCTAGAAGCAAAGACCCTGCCTGAGTCTCACCAGCATCCTAAGGCAAAGATAGATAACTTTCAAGAAAGAGCTCAGGTGAGTAGCAGCCAAGGTCACCAGGGACTTGATGAGGCCCACAGGCAGAGGAGTCATCATGAGCTGGGACTGAGGAGTCATTACAAGCCAGGTTTTTTCTCTAGCATTCTGTGCTGAGCAGGCTTGGGCTGGCATCGCTGTGTGCAGAAGAAGACTGAGGTACTGGAAAATGATAAAGGTCTCTCCCTGTTGCTCTCTATTCTTGTGGCCCCTGAGTTCTTACAAATGAGTTCTATGTCTATGACATGCACACCTTTTCACATTCATGATAAAAATATGTTTTTAAATCAATACTGCATTTCCCTACTAGCTGCTGCCTATCTTTCATTCTGTGTTCTAATCTTAGCAATTAGAAATATTCCAGTCATTTTTTCTCCATCTTCTATTTATCGTTTAATCCAAATGCTTTGAGACACTTGTCTCTCTCTTCTTCCAAACTGCTACGGCCTATAATTGTCAACTACAAAGCCAATAGACACCTTTCTGTCTGTGTTTTATTTGACTTCTGAGTAGCTTTCCACATGATGGACTTCCATCACACACACACACACACACACACACACACACAGCCTTAATTCATCATTATCACTCTGCTGTTTATTCATCCCACTCTACAAATCTCCAAAGTGTTAGAAATATATTCTTGTAGCTTTCAAACTTCATCACAAACCAGAATTCCCCTGAGGAGCTTACTAAAGCAAAGAGGCCTCCCTTCCAACCTGATTCACTAGCTCTGGAATGAAGACCAAGAATTCACATTTCTAACAAGTTCTTAGGGGAAGTGCAGTTGGTCCCAGGATCACAAACTGGGGACCACTGTCCTAACTCATTATCCAAAGCCCTCTTCTGGACTCCTGATCTAAATTTCAACAAGACTATTCCTCAGGTATATCATTGCCTGTTATTCAAACCTGACGTGATGAACTAGTATCTAAATTTTTCCTTTTTGAGATAAGAAAATCAGCTAAGTGCTGAAGTCAGAAATTTGAAGACTCCTTTGCCCCCTCTCTCTTTTATCCTTGTATAACTAGTTCCTAAAACCTGGCCCTCTCTACTACATTTCCATGTCCTTCACCACCACCCCACCACCACTATCACCACCACCACCAAAATGATATGTCTGAATATTGCTTGCCTTCCCAGCAGCCATATATCAAATCGTTGTTGGCATGTCTGTCAGAATGGTCTTCTCTAAGTAAAATCATGTTTTCTTGTGTTCTTTCAAATTCATAGTTCAATGAGAGGCAGTGGGTAGCATTCCAAACCTCATTCATGCAACTATCCAGTACATATCAGCCATACCCACCCATCTCAGTTCTTCACACCTTCAGAACTGTCCCTCTCCTGAGGGCATTGCCACGTTTTTCCATCTTCTCTCACCTTCTCTACTAACCTAGATGACTCCTAGTCTCTAATGCTTCTCAGTTAGCTCGCTGTAAATTCTGTAAAAAAATTGAAATTCCATAACAATTTGAAACACATGAATTTGTCCTTCATGATTCTTACTCAAACTGTTGTTATTAAATGATGTTTCACTTAATACTGAATGATAAAAAGAAGAAATTAGGTTTCTCTCATTTGTGGTATACTTCAGAGACAACCAACATTCAACAAGTGCTTTTGAAACAATGATTTGGTGTTGTTTGGAGACACAAGGAAGAAGGTACTCTCCTTGAACTGAAGGGACCAAGAGAAACCGCACAGAGTAAGAGGCATTTGAGTTGAGCTTAATCTTTAAAAAATAAATGCAGAAATGTCTTCAGGTAAAGAAAGACTTGATAGAATTTTCTTAAAACAGCCATTCCCAAAATAGTGGTAGCATTCTTACCAAGTTCTCCCATTGCTCTGGGACAATGGTCTTGTACCCTGTAAAGATTTGTCACTTGTATTGTTTTAATAAAATGCTGATTCGCCAATAGCCAGGCAGGAAGTATAGGTGGGGTGACCAGGCAGGATGTATAGGGCAACTAGAATAGGAGAATTCTGGGGAAAGAAAAGACTTAGTCTGCTGTTATCACCCAGACGAAGAGGAAGCAAGATAAAAAAGGTACCAAGTCATGTGGCTAACACAGACAAGAATTATGGGTTAATGTAAGATGTAAGAATTAGTTAATAAGAAAGTCTGAGCTTCTAGGCCAACCAGTTTATGATTAATGTAAGCCTCTGTCTGTTTCTTTGGGACTGACGAGCTATGGGACCAAGCGGGACAGAAATCTCTGTCAACATTCCATCTGAAGTATTCTTCAATACCCTAAAGAAGTGCTGAACTGAACAGGGGAACAGCATCTCTATTTAGAAATTTCTATATCAAAATTAAAGTCCTGTTCTGTTTATGCTTGAGAACCTATCCACAGGGTGACGTGTGTGTGTGTGTGTGTGTGTGTGTGTGTGTGTGTGTGTGTGTGTGTGTTGATAACAGTAATGGTGGCCGTGGCAGTGGTAGAGTGACCTGTTAGACATACCACCAATCCTGTCCTCAAATGAAGGTTTGCATTCTAACAAACTGGGAAGAACTTGGAGGTCATTTTCTTTTTTGTAATTAATCATCCTCCTCCTTCTCTTCCTCCTCTTCCTCATCATCATCCTCCCCTGGAGAGACACAGTTGGTTAACTGTGAAAAATAGGGGGATTGAGGGTAGTCCACCACCGAATTGGCTTGCAAAAAATAGAACACAAAATGTGCTAGGAGAAGAGCTATAACAAGACCTCGATAGGTGGGAGTTTGTTTCCATCTTTTCAAGCGGTATCCTTGTGATACCGACCTTTGTCCTGGGGACAAGCCACAGAGAACAGATGCCAATGTGGAACTTCTCCAGTTGCTGCCCTAAATAAACATGCTCCATGGACAAGTTATGTGGCCTTCTCTCCATTGTCTCTTCTAAATTTTAGTACTATCAGTGTATATTCAGCCACGAAAATTGTTAGCCATTCTGCGGCCTTGGCAAAGCAGGCTTTAAATGTGATGAAACATCGCCATCTAGAGTTCAGTGGCTTGTGCTTCAGGGAGCCACCCAGAAGAGAGTCTAAAGGACAGAATCCTAGAATCCCAGAGTCCCGAAGCCTGCAAAGAGCAAAGCAATGGCAAAGGTGGAAAGCTTATTATTCTGTGACCCTTTCAGCTACACATATTCAAATGAACCCATTTCCAAACTAAAGCCAACAAACCACTGGTAGTCACTAGAGACATTGAAGGTTTGTAAATCTAACATTTGCAAAAAAGGTGCCTTTAAGGTCAATGGATGCCCCTGGGAAGAGAAATAGATAGGATCTCCTGAGTAAATTGGGAGGGGTAAAAGGAAAGGGGAGGAGAACATGAGAGACAGAGAGGGAAAGCAAAGAAAGAGATATCTGGATAGAGGGAACCATTGTGAGGTTAGGGAAACACCTGGTACTAGGAAAATTCCCAGGAATTCACAAGGATGACCCCAGCTAAGATCCCTAGCAATAGTGGAGAGAGGGTACCTGAACTGACCTTCCCCTGTAATCAGATTGATGACCACTCTAATTGTCATCATAGAGCCTCATCCAGTAACTGATGGAAGCAGATGCAGAGATCCACAGCTAAGCACTGGGCTGAGCTCCCGGAGTCCAGTTGAAGAGAGGAAGGAGGACTTATATGAGCAAAGGGGGATGTGATGGGGATATGCACAGAGACAGCTGACCAGAGATAGTGGGAGCTCACTGACTCCAGACAGACAGCTTGGAAAGCTACACAGGACTAAACCAGACCCTCTGAATGTGGGTGACAGTTCTGTGGCTTGTGCAGGCTGTAGGGCCACTGGCAGTGGGGATGAGGATGTATACCTAGTATATGAACTGAGTTTTTGGAGCCCATTTCCTCTGGAAAGATACCTTGCTCAGCCTCCATACAGGAGGAGGGGCTTGGTCCTGTCTCAACTTGATGTCCCAGACTTTATTGACTCCCCATGAGAGGCCTTACCCTTTCTGAGGAGTGGATGGGGCTGGGGGGGGAAGATGAAGAGGGGATTAAGAGGAGGGGAGAGAGGGGGAACTGTGGCTAGTATATAAAATAAAAATAAATAAATAAATAAAAAGAAAAAAAGACCAATGAATGTACAAAGGGTCAATGTGTTTATTGGAGAGATGCTCAGGACAACAAAAGAAATGAAGTAATAATCAGGACCACAATAAGATGTTTGTTGAGTAAATTACAGAACATTTCACAGTCACCAAAAATGATGTCATGACTTTAAAAATATATAATTGGTGTGAGAAGTCATTCTGTATATGTGCTGCTTTTATTGGTTAATAAAAAAGCTGTTTTCAGCCAATAGCTTAACAGAATATAGCCAGGCTGGAAGAGATATATATAGAGAGAGAGTAGGCAGAGTCAATGAGATGACATGTAGCCACCAGAGGAAAAGACCCAAGCTGCCAGCTGGAAACTTGCCATAGGACATGATCCTTGTGGTAAAATGTAAAATAATGGAAATGGGTGGGTTAATTCTAGATGTAAGAGTTAGCTAGCAATATGCTTAAGCTATTGGCCAAACAGTATTGTAATTAGTACAGTTTCTGTGTGCTTATTTTGAGACTGAGCAGCTGGGAACAAACAAGCAGTCTCCTACTAAAAATTAGCATACCAATGTGTGCTAGCTAAATCCACATAAAACCTGAGAGGGCTTGGAAAGGAATTCTAGACACACACAAAAAAAGTTTAGCAGCATTCTCTCAGGTGAGCTCTGTTTGCTAGAAAAAAGCAGAGGCATGATTCTTTTAAGAAAAGACTTCTTGACTCAGTGGCAGCAGCCAAAACCGCGTGGCTCCTTTAAGAAAGCTTCCTGGTTTGTCAGCACAAATGGCTCTGACTCTTTTGGGAGATCTGACTATAGAGCATTTAAGTTGGGTCTATGAGCAGACTGTTACAACTTGTAATGGCAACATAGAACTGCTTTTTGCCTAAATGGGGCAATGATCATGGCTCTCAAAGGCAGCAAACATGCCTCTGTCATGCTGGACTGGGTGAACAAACAGATAGGGCTGTGTTGGCTCTAGCCACACCCACTTAGAATTTTAAAAAAGGACACTTCTGGTCAGAAAATAATTACAGATACACAATAAAGATAGATTCAGATAAAAAAAAAAAAAGACCTCTAAGTGGGTCACAGTGTTGGATAGATGTACAAAGATGTGGGAGAGAGAAAAAAGAATATAGAGGGTTATAAAAAGAAGTAAATCATTTTTTAAAAAAGAGTATAGGCAGTCATAGATTAAAGGAATAAAGAAAAAAGCCACATAAAGATGGAAAATACACAGAGGGTCTCGATTATGTATATTATAGTGTTTTCTTTGCATTGTTTGACTATGAATGAACTAAGTACAGAGAGACATTTCATTGTATGGGCTGTTAAGATAAACCAACATGTGTGTTTCCAAGGTATCTTGACTTCAGAATTTGGGTCTAAGAATATGTTGCCTTGGAAAAGAGTTTATGCTTTTGTTTCTGCAAAAGATGAGAACCTGTGGGTTCTCAGGCTAATGTTGTTTGATGGACCAAGACCCCCCCAAAAGGTGGCTATGAACAGCCCCCAAAAATTATTTAGCCCAACAAAAACAAGTTGCAGTTTGGAAAGAACTATGCCAAAATTCCCTAAATGATTGTTTATAAATGATTGTTTACATTTAAAGGGGAATATACTATAGATATTTTCATTGGTATGGATTTTGACTTATTGATACAAATTTAAGATCAATTTTATTATATGTATATTCCTGCTCTTAATTAAGGTATTGTGTTTGTGCAGTTCATTTTAAAAAGTAATGTTTAATTAAGAAATATATTAATAGTCATCTATAATAGTCAAGCTTGTAGTCATGTTAGATTTTCTAGAGATAGATAGATAGATAGATAGATAGATAGATAGATAGATAGATGATAGATAGATAGATAGATAGATAGATAGATAGATAGATAGATAGATGATAGATAGATAGATTTCAGTTAGATAGATAATCTTCAAACCTTTCAAAGACCTATGGAATATGGCATTTAAAATGTTGAAGAACTTAGAACTTTTCATGACAATGAGACACATCTGCTCCCGGCAGCACCAAGCTACTTCAAGAGGAAGACGGGCATCAAAGAGACACCATATGGCATTGGTTAGCCATTTGGGTAAGAAATTGCTCTTCCCTAGACTGCTTGATGCTATGAACTGAACGTGGAGGGCCCACAGAAAAATGACTGCTGAACTTGCCTAAAGGTGAGATCATCCTTCAGGGTTCCTGCTTCATGAAAGAGTCTGCAAGACATTCTGCAGGATACAGAAGAAAGTGAATGAAAAACTGCCAATAGGCAAAACAGTCTTTGAGATTTCCTGCTTCATGTAAAAGTCTGTTGGATACTATGGGCCTGTAGGCTGAAGATTGGATGCTCCCATGTTACAGAAGAACTTTGGGTAACTGTCCAGGCAGTGAGATGTCTCTATCAATTCCAAAGTTTTGAAGCTGCTTACAATGCATTTCCTGTTTACTTAGGTAATATTATATCCTGAATAGATAGTATAGTTAAGTTTTTCTTAGTTATGATAAAAGATAAAGTAGATATAAGTATTGTAACTGTAATTCTTGCTTGATACCAATATATATATATATATATATATATATATATATATATATATATATATATAATTTCACCATGTTAAAGTTAAAACCTTCCTTTTTTTATTTAAACAGAAAAGAGAAAATGGTGTGGGAAGTCATTCTGTATATGTGTTGTTTTTATTGGTCAATAAAGAAGCTGTTTTCAGTCAATGGCTTAACAGAATATAGCCAGGCTGGAAGAGATATATATAGAGAGAGTAGGTGGAGTTAAAGAGACACCATGTAGCTGCCAGAAGGGAAACAAGCAGGCTTGCCAGTCAGCCATGACCTTCATGGTAAAATATAAAATAATGAAAATGGGTTAATTCTAAATGTAAGAGATAGCTAGCAATATGCTTAAGCTATTGGCCAAATTGTATTGCAATTAATACAATTTCTGTGTGGTTATTTCAGGACTGAGCAGCCCACTGAAACTTCATGAAGTAAGTTCCTGAGCCCAGTTCTTCAGTTTGAAATATAAAACACCTTCCCTGAAGCACAGCACTGACAGGAAGCCAATACAGAGCCTGCTCCAAGGAATCCTTATTTTAAAAAGCTCTGAGATCAAATTGGGCTAGAGAGGTCATTCAGTGTGTCAAGTGCTTTCTCTGTAAGCACGGGGGCCTGAGCACTCAGAGAGCAAGCATAAAGAGCCAGGAATGGTTGTACATGCTCATCGTCACCCCAGGGTTGGAGTCAGGGATGGTTCTCCTCCTGGCCTTCTTCTTACAAATGGCTTTCTACTACATGTAATGACTCTAAAACATTTTAACAGCATATGTAATAGATATGTGTACACTCAAGCATGGTGTGAATGTGTAAAATCCAGGCTTAAAAACCACCAGTCAATTCCAGTAGACTTTGGGGGAAGCAGGAAGAGTACAGATCTATCTCCACATACCCAAAGAGATTATCACTGGGCAATGCATTGAAGATAGATTTTAGGGCCAGCAAGAATGCTCAGCAGGTAAAGGTGCTTGCTGCCAGGTCGAATGATCTGAGTTTTATCCCTAGACCCCTTGGAGGAAGGGGAGAACTGACCTACAGCTGTCTGCTGGCCTACCACAGGTACAGCTGTACACACTCAATCATAATAAAATGTAAAAGGCATTTTTAAATTCTTTTTTAAAAGTCTCCTTCACGGGGCTTGAGAGATGACTCAGCAGTAAAAGCACATGTTTCCCTTGCAAAGGACCTGGGTTGGGTTCCTAGTCCCCATCTGGTGGCCCACAAGCACCCATGACTCCAGTTCCAGGCTATGTGGTACACAGACACACAAGCAGGCAGAACCACCTACATGAAAAAAATGAAATAAATTTAAATGAATAAATAGATAGTGGTTTCTATTATGTGTTTTCTTACATCTTGGCAGCTTTCCTTGTACAAACATCAATGTCATCACTAACTTGTTGTGTTTTCTGTTGTATGGCAGCATGACAGAGTTGTATAACTGCAATGCAACTCCAAGAACTCATCTGTATGTGAAATATTCCACAGGAGAGACAGCTCCTCCTATCCACAGGAACAATACTCACAGGCCCATGGGCAGACACATGGGCACTCCAAATTACATACAAGTGTGTACACATAGACACACTGTCTTGCACATATACACGCATACCCATATACACTCACTTGTCCACAGCATGCACATACTTGCATGGACTGTGCCCATGTACATGTGCACTCAAATCCACTTGTACACTCATCCGTCCACAGACATTCACACATACCAAACTGTATATACAGGCATAGTCACATGCATACATGAATACCGTACACATGCGTATGTAATTGTATATTTATAGGCATGTATATTTGTCTGTGCATACTCGGACATAGCCCTGTGCAATATTTGAAGGTACATGCATACAAATACAGACAGCTGTACCCAAACAATTTCAGGGTCTTAGGTAGTGACAAAATGTAGCAAGTTCTCTCTGGTTGTATCAGAGCTGAGACCTGTCCTAAGGTGGATGGTCACTTCATAGCCAGCTATTTTAGGACATGTATATATCTGTTACAACTGAGGCCTCATGTGGCCACTGATACCTGCTCACTACCCCTAAACCCTGTGCCCTTGTCTGATGTTTTTCTGAACTGCAGTAACTCTTGTCCCCATCTCAAAGCCAATGGAAATCTTTTTCCACTTTTTTAACTTGCCTAGCATTTTATCCTGCTGCATATCGGGGATGTATCCTGTTGCATATCTGAATGTTTATTTATTTTCTATTATACCAATGTTCCAAATATAGTCAGCCTATAGATAAAATCATGCATTGAACCCTAACCTGACCCTAACGTGTGGTAGGGACAGCCTTCTGTCTGGGAGGAAGCTGGCTTGGTGACAAGAACTCTGCACCATTACACCAAAGAAACCTGCAAGACAGTCCAGTGAGCTAGAGGAGGTGGGTGTATGGAACCAGGCTCAAATCCTGGGGAGGGTATTTCACCTAAAAATTTTTAATTTTTTCCTCTTATTGGATTGCTTTTTGTGGTGTCATTATGCATTTAGTGCTACATATATTGACAACTCATATTGCCTTTTGTATTAGGAATACCATAATATTTTACTGCCCTTCCAATTATTTAATCTCCCAATACCTGCAATATGCTCTAAGGAGTCAGTGTTCACCTTACCTTGTGCTGTTGTATTCTGGTAGGTTACTTCAGGCTCTGAGTTCAATTCCCAACACCTAGAGTGACAAAGGAAGTTGTCACTGCTGATTGGCCATGAATAGATGTTGGCATTTTCAGAGTCTGGAAGGAGCTCAAAGTGACTGAAGCTGGGTTCACAGAACTCAAACACTGCCAAGGGAGAAAAGGCCAAAAGTCCAGGCTGTGACAAGCCTGAACCACTATTCAAGGAGTCACATTTCTTATGGAATTCAATGAGATGGCAGAGGAGCCCTGCTCAGTTTTCTCGGTCTAATAGTTTGTACAGATACTTCTAACATTATCATAACATCTACCACCACCATTTCATAATAGTCATCAAGAGCAGTGTGACGTTAAATTGCCAGAAGTTGGTCAACTGGTTCTATTCATTCATTTAACAAATGTTGAGTGCTTACTATAAGCAAGGAATTCAGTATTACACTAAAGAACAAGACAGATGCTACCCTTGTGACCATAAGGATTGTTGTTGTTGTGGTTTCTTGGGAAATGGCCTGCAGGTACAAGAGTTAGAATGGCAAACACTCTTCCCAGAGACCTTACTTTAGTAACAGCCCCTGATTTTTCTGCCAGAGATCTGGTCCAAGGAAGCTGAGCCAGTGAGATCATTTGCTCCTCAGTGTTTCAAGATAACTTCTCTGTTGAGTTCATGTTCCCTGGTAGACAACCCCAAATTGATAAGACAGTTTCCAAACTCTAGTTCCACTGTCAGAGGAGCCCAGTAAGAATGCCAGAACATCTGATGATAATTGAGATAGTCACCAATCTGATTACAGGAGATGGCCAGTCCAGGCTACCTATCTACTATTGCTGAAAGTCTTAGCTGGGGTCATCCTTGTAGATTCAAGAGAGTTTCCCTTGTACCAGATTTCTACCTGATTCCAAAATGCCCCCACATCAAAACACCGCTTGCATTACTCTCCCCTTCAATCCAGCTCCCCAACCCAATCCTTCATGTTCATGTCCCCAATGCCCCCTCCACAGTCTCCCTAAAAGATCTCTTCTATTTCCCAAGGAAATCCATTCATCCCTGTCACCCCTTGGGCCTTCCTTGTTACCTATGCTCTCTGGGGCCATGGATTGTAGCCTGGTTAGCCTTTACTGTACAGCTAATATCCACTTGTGGGTGGGTACATACCATGTTTCTCTTTCCATGTCTGGGTTACTATACTCAAGATGATTTTTTTCTAGTTCCATCTATTTGTCTTTAAATTTTCTGATGGCATTGTTTTTGACAGCTGAGTAATACTCCATTGTATAAATGTACCACATTTTCTTTATTCTTCAGTCGAGGGGCATCTAGGTTGTTTCCAGGTTCTAGCCATTACAAATAAAGTTGCTATAAACATAAATGAGCAAGTGTCCTTATTGTATGATTGGGCATCCTTCAGATACATGCCCAAGAATGGTATAGCTGATTCTTGAGGTAGACTGATATCCAGTTTTCTGAGAAATCCAGTGACTAATGGAATCAGATGTAGAGATCCACAGTCAAGCACTGGACTGAACTCAGGGAATCCTGTTGAAGAGAGGGAGGAAGGATTGTACCAGCCATGGGGGCGTCTAGGTCATCACAAGGTAACCCACAGAAACAACTAACCTGCGCTCATAGGAGCTCACAGACTCCAGACCAACATCTAGGGAACCTGCATGGGACCAAGGCCCTCTATGTATGTGTGAAAACTGGGTAGTTAGTGGTGGGAGAGGGGCCTGTCTCTAACACTTTGGAAGGCCTCCAAGAACCTATTACTCTTCTTGGGTTGTCTTGCCTAGCCTTAATACAAGGAGAGGAGCTTAGTCCAATCTCATCTTGATGTGCCATGCTTTGTGACTTTCGTGGGAGGCCTGCCCCTTTCTAAACAGAAACAGAGGAGGAGTTGGGAGAGGTGTGGGGGGAAGGAATGGAGGAGAGGATGGAGGGGAACTGTGGTTGGGATGTAAAATAAATGAATAAATTTTATTAATAATAAAAAATTAAAGGAGTGTCAGAGCATTTAACGTTGGAACTGTAACACCTCTGGCCGCCACAAGGGGGCAAATGCGTGAACTCAGGAACAGCAGGGAGAAAGCCTGACTTAGCTGAGGGGGAAAAAAATGCTGGTGGGAGCCGGGCGGTGGTGGCACACGCCTTTAATCCCAGCACTTGGGAGGCAGAGGCAGGCGGATCTCTGGGAGTTCGAGGCCAGCCTGGTCTACAAGAGCTAGTTCCATGTCAGGCACCAAAAGCTACAGAGAAACCCTGTCTCGAAAAACCGAAAAAAAAAAAAAAATGCTGGGAGCACAAGCTGACTCACCGAAATACAGGGGCTTCCACGACTCCTGTGTCACTTGAGCCAATGTGTGTGTGTGTGTGTGTGTGTGTGTGTGTGTGTGTGTACACTCCCATACATATTAGTAAAGTGTTTGCTAACAAGTGTGAGGACCCGAGTTCCATCCAGGCATCTGTACAGGGGGCTGGGGGATAAAGAAAAAGCTAAGCCTGGGTTGACAGTGTTTGCCTATGGGGATGAGGAGCAGGAGACGTCTTGGAAGCGCCAAGGCCTACTAGCCTGGCACAGAGAAAACTCTGCCTCAAGGGGGGAGGTGAGGACCAGCAGCAAGACTGTCCTCTGACCTGATCCACAGCCTGTAAAGCACATGCATATCTCATGCCCACGGGTACATACACAAAAGGAGTAAAAAAATAATTTGGTAAAGCAATTATGACGTCCCTCTGGTTTCCAAATACACACTCATGTACACAAACACAAACACACACTAATATGGCTACTAAGGTGTATGTTTTCCTCCCCTTCCTATAAGAAAGAAAAGTTTTCCAAAAAACTTGCATAAAAATGATCGGTTTTAGTGATAACTAAAATGCAGAAATCTGCAAAGTAAGGAACAAAAAGATACAAAAGAAATGAATCATTGGGTCTACCCTATGGTTTGCCCCAGTGAAGGGCAGACAGTAAGGGAGGCAGGCACCCCCTCCTATACATACATACATGTGTAAACAATCCAGCTATGTTCCACATCAATAATGATAAGTTACTATCCTATCTTTTACAGAAAAGTAGAGGAAACAAGTTCCCAGGGTGTGACAGTCCAAATACTTTCAACAAATGCACTATATGTGTTTCACAGAATAATTTGGCTACCTGTACGAGTTATACAAATATTACTTTTGACTTTTTAATTCTACTTCTAGAAGCCAATCATGAAAAATAAAGACTGTATGTTTTATAACAGTACTATTTATTCCAAAAATAAAATACGGAGTTGGAGGGATGGTTCTGAAGATAATGCTGTAGCAGAAGGCCGCGTTCAGTTCCTAGCATCCACACAACTGCTTGTAATCCCAGATCCTAGGGATTTGGTGCCCTGTTCGGTACTCCCGTGGCACCTGCCCTCAGGAGCATATACATAAACACAGAGAAAAATCATTTTTAAAAAATCCTTTTTTAAACTAAAACAATTTAAAAGTCGAGCAAAATAACATTTTTATGTCTGTAAAGAATCAAATGTTTTATGCCAAAGGTTGTTTCACCTGTAATCCCTGAAATCAAGAGACTGAACCTGCAGGCCCTTGAGTTCAAGGCCCCCTTGGGCCATAGATTATATCTTTAAATAAAGTTGGCTTACTGGTAATATATGGTTTTCTACAGTGGCAAACTAAAAGAGCCAGCACTCAGTCATATGTGACTGGGTACAGAGGAACATACCTTTAACCCAGCCAAGGCAGGAGAATCACAAATTCAAGTCCAACCCGGGCTACATAGACTGTTTCAAAAAAAAATAATAACAGAAAAGTGACGTGCAAATGGGGAATTATTTCCAGTATTCCAGATGGAATCTAAGGCCTTACAGTAGGTAAATGCGCTCTGCTGCTGAGCTCAGCTCTATGCCATGGCCTTGCCCCCAGAGAAACAATTTCTCCCTTTTGCTATTCATCTTTTAGTGTAAGCAAATAAATAAGAAGTGTTAGGCACACATCCCCTTGAGACAAAGTATATGTTCCAGAATGATCTACCTACTCAGTTCAGCATTTGACCCCTTCTTATCTGGATATTCAGCGTGGCCAGCTACCAGGAGTGGGTTTGTTGGTGTGTGGATCCCAACACCCAGACTCAGCAGCTGAGCAGATGGATCCAGCAGAATGAGCTGAGCTCCACGCTGCTAGGCTGGCCAGCTGTTGAGATCAGCAGCGTGATTGCTCTCTCTGCGATGTTCAGCATTTTTTACATATGCGGATGTTTTGCCTGCATGGATGTCTGCGCATCCCCTTCGCACCTGGCACCCGTGGTGTCCAGAAGAGAGCAGCGAGTTCTTTGGAACTGGAGAAAAAGATGGCTGTGAACTGCCAGGTGAATTCTAGAGCAGCTTGGCTTGTTTTCTAACCTCAGCCCAACAAACCCCCAGTCAACAAACCCCATTACTTATACAAATCAGACAAAGTTACAAAACCCTTAATTTAAAATACTGTCTTCCAGGATGCTAAAAATAAATTCACGCACACAGCAAAAAGTTCAGGATATATGGTCCATATGTGGGAAATTTGAAAATTGCCAATTTGCTATGAAAAGAATAAAATGGTTTTGTAATTTAATACAAAATAAATGGCAGGCAGTCCAGTTCCCCGGATACACCGAGTCGTTAAGGAAACATTCTCTCAAGTCACTTCTGAGAATGCCTGGCTATGCTTTGGAAAGCAGGAAGGGAATAATGAAGTGGAAGGTTGATTTCACAAAGATAATAGTCTTCACCTGGTGGAGGGGGACTAGCACAGGCTGTTACTGTAACTGCTGTTTTTCTTGATCCCAGAGGGAACAAAGGACTTTCATAGAGCTGCCTGGATGGGTACAATGACTAAAGCCTGAATCTAAAGTCAGGGGAGGCCAATAAGTGGGTGCCTTTACCCCATCCCTCACTGACTGTATTTGTTTTCATGTGTCTTACACACTGAGCAGAATTGATTGCCACAAAACCCAGAGTCTGTAAAGTCCACTCATCAAGTGAGTGGAGCCGAAACAACCCAGGCAAGGGGACTCCCCAGCTTTGGAAGTCTCCATGGGATGAGGATCACAGGATTTCAGAGCTGGCCTTCCATTCCCCTCTCGCTAGTGAATATTTTGAGTCTTTCCATTTCCCTACAAGGTGTGCCTCCATTGGTGTATCTCCACGTCAAACTCACCAACAGAAGGCATTCTGGGTTAGATCACTCTCAAGGTAGGAACAGGAAGAAGCTGGGAAGGCAGCCCTACTTGTGCATGCAGGAGGATGGGGGTGGGGCTTTTGCTCCAGACAACTGTCTAGAGGAAGGTTTTATTCCAGGCAGTCTGAGACTGACAAAAAGTGTTGGGAACTCTGTCACCATGCCTGCCATCTGAGAGGGTTTCATCCTACGATAACAAGATGTCCGAGACTGGAAGTCTATTTCTCACAAGAACAGAGGTGGTGGAATCCAAGGTCAAAACACTGATAACTGCAGTCTCTGGTTCCAAGTTGGGGCCTTTATCAGGACGTCTGCCCTCTTCCAGTGAGGAGGTTGTGTGGCTTCACGGTGTAAGAGCACCAACCAGAGCCACTCCCACAGCTTTTCTTGTAGTAATGTTAGTTCACAGTGAGTGTTTGTGACCGGAACACCTCCCATTAGGCCCCGCCTCCAAACACTGCTGGCTTGGAATCAAGGAATTGCCTTCTGTTATAGCACTAACTTGTCTTCCTCAAGGGGACCTCAGATTTCATCTTTCTGGGTCTCCCCTGAGCATCTGAGCTCCTGATCTGGACCAACGCTGTCAGGGAAATTTAGAGCCATGGGTGATCATTGGCTGACAAAGCCAATGCCTTTTCTTTCTTGAGTATAACCCAATTTACATTAGGAGAGAATCTTGGCTTTTAGAAAGGTCCCCAAATCCGGTTCAACCACAGAGGAGGATCTTTACAACTCAGCCTATCATTTGATATTCGCCTCCTCCCAACTGCCTTTTCAATATGTTTCCCTTCATTTTGAAAGCCAAACCTCCCCCTCTTTCAATCTGTGCGGTTCAGAAAGCATTCTTTCCCCAGCTGCCCCACCCGGTCAGGAACATCCAGCATTCTTCTGGCTTCTAATCTATCTTGGAGAGTCATCCTGGACTCCTCTCAACTCAACCAGTCAGACGGTTATGAATCCAGTTGTGGATTTCTCTGCAAATGCCTTCCTGCCTTCTACATTACAGTCTTCAAGGCTTGAAAAACCAGTGCCCTCCCTCTTCTGCTTGTTCTCTTGTCTTCCTCTGATACATCTTCCATGTTCCTCTCGGGCTAGAAGCCTCTTTATTCTGCTTGGTAATAATGGCTCTCTGCTGCCACCTCAAGTCAAAATTCTTCTACTGCTTGTGAGCAATTTCTAAGCTAAATTCCTTCCATCAGTTCAGTTTTGCTATTTAGAAAACTCGCTGCTTTCTTTGTTAATCTCCCCACTCCAACGACTACTTTTTGTCTCTAAGTGATACTCTAAAGCCCAACTCAAAATCATCTTTGAGGGCTGGAGAGATGGCTCAGTGGTTAAGAGGACTGACTGTTCTTCCACAGGTCATGAGTTCAATTCCCAGCAACCACATGATGGGTCACAACCATCTGTAATGAGATCTGGCGCCCTCTTCTAGTGTGTCAACATACATGGAGGTAGAATGTTGTATACATAATAAAGAAATCTTTAAAAAAAAAAAATCATCTTTGACCCTCGACCTCACCTCTGACTCTGGTAGTTACCAAACTTACAAAATGTTGGTTCTCTAGAGAAACTGAGAGCATGCATCTTTCCCACCGGATGATGAGATGTCTCTCCATGGCTCCTGTACCTGTCTGTGCAAAGATCTTTTTGAAATAACAGGGGAGAGCATCAACTCACAACTCCATAGAACCCACCCTTATCACTCTTTCCAAGGACTCTGTATATGTCAATCCCCAGAAGCAACTCTGAAACAAGTGCTACTATACTCTTTGTGTACACAAGGAAATGGGCAGAGGGAGATTAAGGAAGTAGGTTTTGATGGTGGCGAATAGAAAAACAGAGACTGAAGCCAGGGGTTCTGGAGACAACAGTGGTTGATGAGCAGCAAAAGAAATGTAGATTCTTACCCCAGTGCTGATGCCATGTGTGTGTGTGTGCGCGCACGCGTGCGTGCGTTTGTGCGTGTGTGTGTATGTGTGTACACGCGCACGCTCCCCCCTACTTCTCAGCAACAGTTTCTCTAAGACTCACACTTCCAAGCTCCAAGCTGGGGTTCTAAATTCTACTGCCTCCTCTCCCTCACTGTGGAGCTGTAATTCTGCTTGGAAACAAGTCTTCCCTGACTCTCCCATCTGTGCCACCAGCTGGACTCTGTGCCTCCCTCCCTTCCATCCGAGGCTTCCTGTCCCCTGCCTTTCCACAATGTCTCCAGTCACTACGACAGGTTTCTTTTTGTTCCGCTTTGTTTCTCCTCAGCTATCATTTACTGTGTGCTGCGTCATACACATGGGCTAACCCGTTTTCTTTCTGAAGCCGCCTTCATCAGATATGTGTCCCTGTACATATAAAGATTACAGGTATGTATGTTTATGTATAATTACTGGTTTACTAGAGCTTACCAGCCACCATGCCTACAGCATCCTATATACTAGACCCTATCAGTCCCACGCCTATAGCATCCTATATTTGTTTGAGCCTTGTTCTATGAGACAAACATGGGTCTCATGTTGCCCATGCTAGCAGAAATTGGTATGTGACTCAGGATGGCTCTGGACTCTGGGTCATCCTGCTTCCACTTTCCAAGTGCTCTAATCAAGATGTGCACCAGCACACCCAGCTAAGCACCCCTCTTTTTATTGTCTATGACGGTATTATGCAGTGAGAGGATCGAGAGTTTTTCTTTTGCTCTCACATTTCAGAACTTCGTTGGTATACCCATATTTTCACCCCTTAACCAATCCATTATAGTTAAATTACTGAATGGGTTTTTTTTTGTCTTTTGTTTGTTTGTTTTGTTTTATTTTCAAGACAGGGTTTCACTGGGTAGCTTTAGTGTTTATCCTAGAACAAGCTCTCGTAGACGAGGCTGGCCTCAAACTCACAAAGATCCACCTTTAGATGCTACTTGGTCTTTTTCCTTTACTGTTCTTAATATTCTCTCTTTATTCTGTATGTTTTGCATTTTGATTATTATGTGGTGGGACTTTTTTGGCCAGACTATTTGATGTTCTGTAAGCTTCTTGTACCTTCATAAGAATGTCCTTTTCAGGTTGGGAAAGTTTTCTTCTATGATTTTGATTAATATATTTTCCGTGTCTTTGAGCTGGTATTATTCTCCTTCTATCGCTATTATCTTAGGTTTGGTCTTTTCATGGTGTCCCAGATTTCCTGGATGTTTTGTGTTAAGAATTAGTTGGATTTAATATTTTCTTTGACCGATGAATCTATTTCCTCTATCATATCTTCAATGCCTGAGATTCTTCCATCTCTTGTATTCTGTTGATTATGTTTGCATCTGTAGTTTCTGTTCATTTACCTGGATTTTCCATTTCCAGAATTCCCTTGGTGTGTGTTTTCTTTATTACCTCTATATCAATTTTCTTTCACCTGTTTGATTGGTTTTTTTCTTGGCTTTCTTGGCTTTTCTTAAGGGATTTATTTCTTCCAATATTTTGTTTGTCTTTTCCTCTGTTTCTTTAAGGGGATTTTTTAATTTCCTCTTTAGGGGCCTCTATAATCTTCATAAAGTTATTTTTAAGGTTATTTTCTTCTGCTTCATCTGCGTTGGGATGTTCAGGTCTTGCTGTTGTAGAACCACTAGGTTCTGGTGGTGCCATATTGCTCTCATATTGTTCTTACACTACCATTTATTTATCTGGATTTTGGATAGTTACAGGTGCAGGTATTTGTTCTTGTGATTTCTTTGTCAGATGGGTCTTTTGTTCCTTTATTGTATTTTTTTTTTTGTCTTTTGGCCTCAATGGGTCTAGTGATTGGCAAGCTGTCATGTTGAGTAGGGTCATCTCAGCTCAGGTTTATGAGGGGTTGGCTGCCTAGATCCAGCATACCATCCAGTTCTTCTGGGTGGTGTGGGCTTTATCATGTCTATGGGGTCTTGTTGTCTGAGGTTTCTGTCCTGCCTGGTTCCTGCAATCATTAAGTCCCAAAGAAATCACACAGAGGTCTACATTAACTATAAACTGATTGGCCCATTAACTCAGGCTTCTTATTAAATCATAACTTATATTAGCCCATTATTCTTATCTGTGTTAGCAACATGGTTCAGTACCTTTTTCATCAAGGCACTCACATCTTGCTTCTTTGGTGGTGGGTTCACAACTTCAGAGGAGTGGGCTTCCTTCTTCCCAGAATTCTCCTGTTCTCATTGACCCGCCTCTACTTCCTGTACGGTTGTCCCACCTCTACATCCTGCCTGACTACTGGCCAATCAAAGTTTATTTAAAATATAATTGACAGAATATAGACAATTGTCCAGCACCAGGGTCTGTTCTTCCAACTCGAATAGGTTTTGCCTGTTCCTGTTCTTCCAAATGACTGGCACATGTGCCTATAGGGTCTGCTGATGTGGCTGGAGAGGACTGTTAACAGGAAGGATACTGTAGGTGGGATTGGGCAGCAGGGTGGGTCTGTTCTTCCAACTGGTGTAGGTGGTGCTTGTGGCTCTAGGGCCTGCTGATGTTGCAGGGGCTAGCTGACCAGGGGAGGATGATGGGTTCAGTGGGTTTGGGCGGCAGAATGGTTATTGTAGGTTACAGAGTCCAATGGGCAGTGGAAACGGTGGAGCAACCTGCCCACAGTACTCCTACCTGTTGGCCAGCTCTCTGATTAAGTCTTAAATAATTTTGTCCCCAACTAAATAGTATATTGTGATGATATTTTGTTTCTGCTATAACAAATAAAGCTTGCCTGAGGATCAGAATGTAAAGTGAGCCACTAGTTAGCCATAGAGGCCAGGCAAGGGTGGCACACACCTTTAATCCCAGCACTCAAGATGCAGAGGCGCACAGATCTCTGTGAGTTCAAGGCCACCCTAAGCTACACTAGATTGACCCAGTCTCAAAGAGAAACAGAGCCAGGAGGTGGTGGCTCCCACCTTTAATCCCAGTACTTGGGAGTCTCACACACCTTTAATCCCAACACTAGAAGGTGGAGACAGGAAGGGATATGCCTGGGCAGAAAGAGGAATATAAGGCGGGAGGAGACAGGAACTCAGGAACTCAAGGCATTCGGTTTGAGAATTTGTAGGAACATGATCACCCATTTGGTCTGAGGATTCAGTAGAGGTAAGAACTAGTGACTGGCTGCTCTGCTTCTCTGATCTTTCAGCTTTCACCCCCTAACATCTAACTCCAGGTTTTTATTATTAAGACCAATAAGAATTTGCGCTCCATCATATTTTCATCATATTATTTTCCTTTCTATTACTGGGCTTAAACCAATTTGGGAAGAAAGAGATTAATGTGGTTTACAATTCCCCCAGCACAGTCCATCAATAAGGGAAGTCGAGGCCAGGGACTGAAGCAAAGAGCACAGAGGAAAGCTGTTTACAGGCTTGTCCTCTACAGCTTGCTCAGCCTGAACTTTTACACAACCCAAGACCACCTGTGCAGTGTGCATGGTCCTCGCACATCGTTCATCATTTTAAAAAAGAAAAAGAAAAAAAAATTGCTAATCTGGTGGAGACATTTTCTCAGCTGAGGTTTCCTCTTCCCAGCTTGACCCTAGCTTTTCTTGACAAGTAGCAAACCCAGCACACATGGTAAAGCCTGTGTATATCACAGAATTTAGGTAAACTTCTTGACTTAGATTGCCCTTGCAATCTTCTCTTATTCCCTCTGTATTAACCTATTCAGGCCAGGGTGGAATCTTTAAAATCTCACTGTAGTCCAGGGTCTCCTCAATCTCCAGATATATATGAGAAGCTAAAATCTGGCAACTACCAGTCAAAATAAGCAAAAATGCAGGAAACCAGTCTTTTGTTTGTTTTTTGTTTTGTTTTTTTGAGACAGTGCTTCTCTGTGTAGGCTTGACTGTCCTCAAACTCGCCCTGCAGACCAGGCTGGCCTCGAACTCACAAAGATCTACCTGCCTCTGCCTCCTGAGTGCTGGAATTAAAAGCATGCACCACCACCACCCAACTTGGAAACCAGTCTTTTAATTAACAGCTTTTCATAACCCAGCTAACAAGAAGCATTCATAATGACAAGGAGGTTTAATGCCATGTATTTCTTACCTATTTAGATGGGAAACTCTGGCTAGACGTTCCCAGGTAACAGACTTATTTCATGGGAAAGTGGTCTGTTTGGAGGTCAGAGGTTGACTTCCAGGTGTCTGCCTCAGTTGCCCCACTTTTAGTCTTGAAACAAGCTTTCTCACTACACTGGAACTCACCAATTAGCTAGTCTGGCTGTTCAGCAATCCCCAGCAAGCTACCCTGTCCCTCCCTCCCAACACTGAACATTAAACATATGCACTGCCGCAGCAAATGCATGGATGCTGGGGCTGCAGCCCTGGGTTATGCCTGTACTGCAAGCACTTTACCAACCGAGACTTCTAAGCCCAGACTTTTTTAAGGGAAGAGACAGTGAGAACTAAAGTGATGCCCGAGGAACTATGATGTCATACTTAGTGTGCAAACTGGGTATTTCCATTACCTCCAGGTGCAGGTGTTCAAACCAGAATCGTGCTTTTGACTGTGGGCATCACCTGAACTCTCTCAGCTGACATCTATTCCTGTATTTGGGACCATTCCTTTGGCCATTGTTCCAGGATAACGGGCACGCGTTTATAAAGTAGTAGGCCAGGGGTATGTAAAATGATCTAACATTTTCTTCAGTTGAAACCAAAAGCCAGTGAAAATAGATGAAGTGAGAGTAGAAATCGTCTCAGCCATCTGTCTGAAAGGCATTCACACCCTTAGAGCAAATCCAAAGTGGGGGAAAAAACTATCAAGTTTTGGGATCGTGCCCAGGATTCTTCCCTTCTAAATATAGTAACAAATCTTGAAGTCCCTGGTGCATTTGCACCAGCTGTCTGGGTCACTCCGATGATTCTTCCTGCCCACAGGTAGATTGTTTCTTCTCCCTGGGCAGAGAGCTCTCTTCACCTATGCTGATGCAATTGATTTGCTTCCTTTCAATTATGCAGGGATCCGGGAAAGGATGCAGCGTTCAGAGACAGCGAACCGCTTAAAGCTTTAGAATGTCTTCCAGATCCTAATGGCTTATGGATGACATCAAGCAGAGAGTTTCTATAGTTGCCCCTCACCTTGAAAGGCAAACAGAGACAGCAGTTGATGGTTTATTTAACTCCCTTAATTATTTACTATCAATGCAGAAAATATCCTTGCAGAGTTTGACATGCAAAGGAAGGTCTTATAAAAATAGGGCAATAAGAACAAAGGCCCGCTGCCAGGATACAGTTTCCCTTTTCACAGTGACCACAAGTAGTGTCCTTCCCCAGACGCCCGTGGTGATGCTGTGTTGACAAATGAGCCACAGCCCAACTCCGGGACTGATGTCAACCATCTGGCATGTGCATCTGGCTAGTGCTCAGGAGTGTCCTGAATCACCCTGGAGGAAGTCTTTCCAGAAAGCGGCCAAAGGAGGGTGACATCATTTCAGTTTGATAATCAAATAATTGCCAAGTATCTTATATACCAACGGATGAAATAGGAACTAAGAGGCAGCAGATTAAGCCTCTCTATCTGCCTTCCCATGGACTATCAAAGTACTATGGCAGGAATTGGCCCAAGTGGCTCTGTGCCTTAGTAACAACGCTTCTCTATCTTCATTCGGTGCAGTGATCTTGTGATGCTTCTGTTTACACAGCACCGTGGGCAAACATTTCTAATCATCACATCCACGGGGTGATGGCAAAAGGGAATAGTTAGGGAGACATCACTGTGTGTGGAACACATGGAAAACTATAGATGACCTACCCCATGATGAAGAATTAGCAGTGGTGATATCCTCACTGTCTCGTATCTGAACACTTCCTAGATCCCTGTCATTTCTATGGTTAGATATTCTTGAGTTCCTAAAGTAACTATATTCTTAAGAAAGTTGTCTGACTGGATGTGTGCAGGAAAATGCTGTTTGCTTGCAAACATCTTAGCCTGGCTATTTGTGTGCCACACCCATCCATGGCTGACAGGGGACTTGGCTGTCATTTGTTTGCAATGCCAGTAACAAACAGCAGAGAAAGAATGTGTCTCTCTGATGTATCCTACACACGTTTTTCTCCCAGTAAATCTACCACTAAGAAACAGTGGGCACACCTGTTGAGTTTGCCGGAGAGAAAGCAACCATCCTTGATGCTGAAATCTATAGACTGGCATGTCTTATAGTTAATGACTTCTGCTACCTGACATTTCGCGGTCAGCTGTCACAGAAAATGCTCCATGAGATGGTGCGTCTTTCAACCCTCATATGCTGCATTGAAAGCACTGCAAAGAAAACTAGGACCACCGGTCTTTAAAATGAGACCTCTGTGATTCAGAGACATTCTGCAGCTGCCACATCCAGGACCCCACCTCCCCTGCTTCACAAAGGGTTCCATATTTCACCAGCAATAAAACTTTATTAGGAACATGTCAAATACGTTGTAAAATACAGTTACCCTTCTTCCTCTCAGCTTAAAAAAAAATGCAGGTTTTGCATTTGAGCATAAACGTTTGTACACAGCCTCGGGATTTAGCACCTCCTCCATCTGTGTTTTCTGTTTTTCCTTCACTGGTCTTCCCAGAGTCCAGTTTCAGCAGTATCTTGTGGTAGTCCCATATTTCAAGTCTCCTTTGCGCTGAATAGAATCTAATGTTAATTGCTGAATGACAGAGGCGATCAACCCATTCAGAGAGCAGCTGCTTTATGTGCAGCTAACACAGGAAAGAAGAAACGAAAACAGCAAATAGTCCCTCACATGAGGCCATGTGCTCTTTTCCTTAGGAATCCTACTGTTCCCTTGGCCTCTCTTTTATTCTTTTTCTTCATTTTTCTCATCTCCTTTTCTTTGTGTCCTCATGTTCTGCTCTGCCTTGTGTGTGTGTGTGTGCGCGCGCATGTGCGTGCGCGCATTTCTGTGTGTCTCTGTATGCATATCTGTGTGTGTATGTTTGTGTGTGTGTCTATGTGTCTGTATGTGAATATCTGTATGTCTCTGTCTCCATCTCTCCTGCGCGAGCTCTGTCGTGTGTGTGTGTGTGTGTGCAAATCTATGTATATCTGTGTGAGCCTCTGTGTGCATAAATCTATGCATATCTGTGTGTGTTTGTGTATACGTCTGTGTGTGCATATGTGTGTTCTTTTTGGCAAGGGTATCTTATGGCACCCGCAAGAATAAGCAATATAACACATAGATTCAGACTTCTCGTCTCAGCTTTCCTATTCTAAGGATGGTTTCTGTCACCGGAGGAAGGATACCTAGAGTCAAAAGAGCTGTAACTTGCACTGGCACCATCCACAGTGGAACAGGCTGAAGTCATGAGCATAGCAGACATGGGTAGGATCTCCCTCTACCCCAGATGACCCTAGCAAGATCATAGCCATCCACTGGCTAGCTTGGGCAAGTCTGGAGAATTTAAATACAAGTTTAAAAGAAAAATCAAGATAACACTTGTCAAGTCCTTATCTATGCGCAGTTTATTGGGGGAAATCATTTGCACTGAAAAGTATTTTTAAATAATCTGTTTTTAAATCAACGCATATTCAAATAAAAGTAGAATCACAAATACCACTGGCTTCTAAGACAGCTTATATACGAATGAATGCGCAGATCAAAGCGCTCAGGTAATGATGTCTTGAAAAAAACGAATTTTTACATGTGTTACTGGTTCTTTGTCCCGGAGTTCTGACTTTGTTTAAGATTTCTGACATACAGGAAATATTACAAATTTACACTTTCTCGATGATTTTTTTCTCTTCCGTTCTCTTCTATTCTCAAATGTGTATTTCTATACTTAACCAAGTTAAATGTGTACTTTATAAAATGTCATACTTGTTAGCCTTGTTGGCCTCTTCTTAAGGGCGCTGTGGTAAGTCATACCAGGTGTTCCTTCAAAAAAATTTAAAAAACATCAGATAACTGATTCTATTTTTAGACTTATGGTGACATAATTATCCTATCAAACTTGGAGTTTTGGGACCAGCCTCATTTTTAAATAAATCTATATTTTTGAAAGAAGTTTTCTGAGCAATATGTCCTTTTATAAGCAATGAAATAAAACTAGTAAACTTTTGTGCCAAATCTTACTCTTCAACTAAATTTGAAATTTCTTTATGGGCTGCAAAGGCATCTCACCAGTCATACTAACTTGCTTGGATGCCTATATCTCTTACTATAAATATTACCTTATTCTAAATCACTTTTCATAATGTCGATTGAGCAATTAATATAAGCCTGACACTTGGATCTACTTGGATCTTTGTAGTCTTGCAATCTAGTTAGAGAGCCCATATTCTTTGTACAAAATCACCTTGGTGATTCATCACAGGGCCCAAATGTGGTATCAAAAATAAAAGCAAAGTAAGATGCAGCCAGCCTTGTTACAAGACGGCACTTCAGCTAGGGATGACGTTGTGTTGACAGTTGCCATATTTGAGTCACAAAAGCTTGACATCTTAATTTAGCATCATATTCCTATTTGCCATCATTCTGAACAAAGTACTCAGGAGGCATATCAGCAAACCAGTCACTGTGAAGCCCTTAACAGTATTTCCACACTACCCATGCCATCCTTGGTTCAGAACCTTGTCTTTGCTGGCTTCACTATCATAGTCTCCCCAACTCTCATCGTTCAGTCTTTGGTATTTTCTTAATACACCTTTGGCACCTAGTTTTCCCAATCTATTTTTGTCAACAACAGTTCTTTAAATGAAATACTCCATAGGACAAAAACTTCAGACCCAGGGGTCAGACGTCTCACTCAAACCTCAAGAACAGGAGGAATCACTTCCAACAATGTCATAAATCTATCCAACTTGTTACCTCTTCACCCTTAGAACTTTAAAACACAGGAACTCACCTAAACCTCCCCCACAAAGGCATTCTCAGACATTTTGTTAAGTGGTAAGTGATCGACTGCTGTACAAAAATCAGTGCAATGTTTCATCCTGGCACCTTCCATGAGCTCTTAGCAGGATGAAGAAATAACAATATGTCTAAATTCTATTATTCTCATCAACTTTCCAGGGCAGGTTTTTTAAAAAAATTATCATCCTATTAAAAACATATTTTGCCTGCCTACGCTTTCCTGAGCTTCACAGCCTATAAAAAAAAAAGTAAGATCATTAATAAAATTTCAACTCTAAAAGGCCCAGCACAGATGTTAATCAACCCGTAGAACTTAAAGATGATCCTATATGCAATGCTAATTTATTACATTTCATTCTTAAAGAGAAAGTCTGTTCAGATCAAATAAGAGGAATCAAGAAGGAGGAGGAGAAGAGGAAGAGGAAGAAGGAGGAGGAGGAGGAGGAGAAAAGGAAGAGGAAGAAGAAGGAGGAGGAGGAGGAGGTGGTGGTGGTGGATGAGATTGGGGTAATCCAGTTGTTACATTGAGCAAGTAAGCTTCAGTATATACTGACCCCATCTTGAACTGCCATTCATGGTTAAAGGATACTAATAACAAGTGACCATTTGGCACGGTGTTTGACAAGCCATAGAATTTCTGAAAGGACGGAACTCTCACTACATAAATAAAATTAGATCCATTCCACCCCTAGTCTTCAGGGTCACAACATTATCAATTAAATATGATTTTATTTTTGCTAATGTTCAATAAGAGTAGGTCGAATTTAGATGGGGGAGTGACTTAAGAATTTTAACCTCACAGGTTGACCAGAGATCAATCCTTCCCCTATCTCAAAAACAATTTTAAAACCTTTTCTTCTAGTGCATCGACTCACTGCTGTATGATAAAATAGGTCTACTTTCCATTCAGTGTGATGGCACTAAGGATTGCTGGGTAGGAAATAACCATGGTTCTCTCCCCTCAGTTCGGCATGCATCTCATCACTGAGATCAAGTGCACTGATAATTAGTGTCTTATATTAACATCTTCACTATAAACAGTTCAGGCATTTAGAAACAAAATATCAATGAACTTAACAGTTACTTTAATTCATTTTATAAATAAGCAACTGAGAATTTTGCTCCAAGTGGTCACCAGTGTAGCCCATCCCGTAGATGGCATTCTCCGAAGTATAAGGCACAATGTGGTAGGAATGCAGCTCTTCATAGTAGAGAGACTGGGAACAGCACTCCTGTACCATAAACTTCAGCCGTTTTCTTGTATCCGAATAAGCAGTCTTATAGGGGGGAGATTCCTTAAAGTATTCATAGCTCTCTTTCTCCGTCTCTAGGTGTATCTTCCTTAGCAAATTGTTAATTAACACAGACCTTCTTAAGTAGGTTTCTGGGTCTTCGAGAAACCTGAGCTTCTCCAGTGAAAGTTTGAGGATACAGGTCCTGTCTTCGGGTAATATCAGGTGCTAGGGGGCAAACAGAGCCATTACTCTCCGCATAGAAAAACAGAAGCTAGCGCTTCAGGCTTTCAATGACATTTGGGGGCAGGAAATGGGGGCGGGGGGCATTGGGAGAAAAGTAAAGCCTTACTTTTGGAAAACACCCATGGTAACCTTGATGTAAATCTTCTTCTTCTGCATATTTCCTCTTAAAGTAGGCTACTTTCGACGTTGTTAATGAATATGACGGTACTTCTCTCGGATAAGCTAAAACAAAACACAGTTGGGGAAAGGTCAGGTGGTGTCGTGACAAAGAACTTCATCAGGTGGCGGCCATTTGTAAGCAGAAATTCTGGTGCCCCCAGAGATGGCTACCTTTTCACCAAACAGCACTGCTGTTGGCGATTGTCTTATGATTGAAATGCCTATTGGCAGAAAAATGCCATCATTTCCAATCCAAAATAGACGGTTGCATTTAGAGTCCTGTGTTCATCTCCTCATGCAGCCACAGAAATCAAATTCAAGTTTAATTTCATGCTTTTTGGGCCAAAATATACCCAAGTTTGACATTGATACACAAAATATAGTGGAAGGGGTTAAGTATTTTTTCCCTCATTCTTTTTTGCTAATCTTCCCAATATTCTGGGGAAGCTAACACTTCTAGAGTAATCAAAGTGACAAAAAAGAGTTCTTGACCCAATTATGCCTTTAAAAATAATGGTATAATCCTTAAAATCAATCCAAACAGTTGTCCTTACACCCACAGATAATGTAGTCTTCACCCCACATCAAGGAAACTTCTTTTTGTATCAGGCCGAGACCACACAGAAAACCACAACCAATCATAATGCAGAGTTGTGGAGAGACCAGTCTCAAGGACACAAAATGCTCCCTCACCCAAAGTTCAGGGAACATTGAAGAAGAGAGGGGAAAAAAGGACTGTAAGAGTTAGAGTTTGCTCTGAGATTGTGTCTCCTAGAAACATCAGAAGCTATGAGCATAAAGTCTCACCGGCATGAGCACCCAAATGAGAGCTAAACAAGGACAGATATGTCAAACTGGACAGGAAAATGTCCAAGAGACCTCAACTCTAAACAAACAACTACAGGCAATTGGGGAAAGCTGCCAGTGGGGGTGGTGGCTCTCCCTAGGGAAGAGAATACCAAGTTTTTGTTCAGTGCCAAATGGAATGGTCAGCTCTGAAAACATACATATGAGTAACATCATATGGACCAAGCAGGTTATATATAGGGATGCACACACACACACACACACACACACACACGTATGTATATATGCGGTAACAACTGTTGAAACGAGAGGCCCACGAATTTGAAGGAGAGCAGGAACGTTATTTGTATTTGGGAGACTTGAAGGGAGGAAAGGGAAGTGAGAAGTGCTGTAATTAATATGCAATTTCAAAAATGAATAACAAAAACAAGTAATTAATTAACACAAGCCTATATCTTCCGGCAAAACCATTTTATATGATTATGATGTAGCCATCATCCTGACATTTGGCATAGCTGAGGTTAATCATCAGGAAACAGAAGAGAATGGCTAGGATAATTGACTTTAGTGTAATATGAGAAAGGAGGAACCTTTGCTTCCTCCTCGAAAATGCTACTGCAGCTGAGGATTCTGACTTTAAGGAAAAACAGTTCTCCAAGATTTCCAAAGGGGTTCCCAGGATGTACTCTAGATGGCGCTGTGACCACAGAAAGGTAGCAAAACGGGCTTTCAATTCAAAGCCGAGTAAATGTAGAAAACAAACGGAGCCCTGTTTGGTACTCATTCAACCTCCAGGGTCCTAAACACACTTACAGTTTAACGATTTATTTACCCTTTACTCAGACCCTCAAATATTTGTGTTAGAATCACTCGATTCACAAAATAATAAGTATGGAAAGACATGTGGGTTAAATACATTTATATCAGGGCATTTGATGCTTTTCCTCTAAAATGTAGAGCTTTAACGAACTGAAGTATTAAAAATACGCTCTTCAATAACCTCCTTTCTGTAGTGTTTCCTTTGTCTCGGAGGCATGCGCACATAACCTTCATGCAGCCCTCCTGCAGCTGAAGGGTTCTCCTGAGCCAGCAGGGAAAGTTACAGGCCTCAGCTCAAGCATCCTAACTTCTCCCCCCTGTCGCTGTGGGTTACAGAGCCAAGAAAGCCGTAAGTTAGTGCGGGTATGTCTCACTAAGGAATCCAGGATTCTTGCGTATGGGACCTAAAAGAGACCCGAGCTGCGACGAGGACTCGGTAGCTGAAGCGCCACACACAGTTCCTGAACTTAATAAACAAAACACAGCTTATGTAGATTCTTCACTGGTTTGAAAGGGCTGGGGGAGAGAACAATACTGATCCAAAAAAAAAAAAAAAATGAAATCATCACCAAACCCAGTTTTCTAGGGTTTGTCTGCATTGTTTTTAAGAGAATGGAAGCATTAGGATCACTTTGAAAGCTAGTTATCAAATAACCAGAGAACAAAATTTTAGTTTGTCCCATGTGATGATGACTGTTATCGTGTGTGAGCACACACATGTACACATGTATGTGCCTGTGTGTGTGGTATATGCATGTGTATGTGTTCCTGTTTGTATACCTCTACATAAAGGTAGGTACACATGCACACGGAGGTCAGAGGTCCACAAGGATTTTCTTCCACAGTTGATCTGCACGTTACATTATGTACTTGAGAAGGGCTGTCTCACAGAGCCTGGATTCACAAACTGACTGAAGCCCTAGGGACCCTCTTGCCCTCACCATCTCAGCATTCAGATTACAGGGCCTTGCCACAGCCTGGCTTTTACATGAGGGCTTGGGATCCAAACTCAGGTCTTCATGTGCATACAGCAAGTACTTTATGTGCTGAGCCATTCGTGTTCCCAGTCCCTAATCCTACTTTGATGTGTTGTTGTTGTTTTGGGGTTTTCTGTTTTGTTTTGTTTTGTTTTTCGAGACAGGGTTTCTCTGTAGCTTTGAAGCCTGTCCTGGAACTAGCTCTTATAGACCAGGCTGGCCTTGAATTCAGAGAGACCTGTCTACCTCTGCCTCCTGAATACTGGGATTAAAGGTGTGCACCACCACCATGGCCCAGCTTTATTAGCCATCTAACTTGTTGATGTAATAGTGGTTCTCAAATGTTAGCACACATGAAAATCCCTTGCAGGGCTCCTTAACATAAACTGCATGCTGAGCCCTGCTGCTCTGCCTTTTCATGGGGTCTGGATGAGAAAATGTGCACTTTCACCCCTTTTCCCAGTGAGATCCACGCTGGCTTGCCTGGGCCACATTTTGAGAACCTAAGTGTCACAGCACAGGGCAACTGAACTATTGCATAATGAAAGTTGGTCTCAGCCAATCAACTAGGAGCCAAGCGAAGGGGTTGATTGTGGGTATTGCTTCCCTTTATTAGCTTGGGTGCTTTTTTTCTTTTCATCATGAACAAAACCAGCTCACATTTTAATTACACAGGAAAGAATGAAGTCCATATTTAATAGGACTCCCTGGGTTCACCTTAAGAGGCTTCAATGCCTGTTACCAGCATTGGTGCTTAGGTAGGTTACGATTTCTCTTGGTGAGATCTAGTGAATCACTCTAGTGAAGGGGAGAGTGAGGAAAGACTTGGAAATAAGAAGCTCAGCTTTGTCATAAGCAACCTTGTTTCCATCTATATAGTGTCCTTCAGTAAACACTGGCTTCATCACCTTAAGTATGGAGCATTTGCAGCAAGTTATAAGGCCCTTGGTAACACAGTGGAGGACAAATTTTAGCTTGGAGAAGGACGTGTCAAACTTACTGTTCTGCTTCCCTCTCCCAAGAGATCCTTCAAGGAAGCTATTTCAACTTAATAAATTGTATGTGTGTTCATATATATATATATATATAGAGAGAGAGAGAGAGAGAGAGAATGAATTCATACTCATAATATATATTACTCTATATATAATATAATGAATTCATTCTATATATATATATAGAGAGAGAGAGAATATATATATATATATATATATATATATATATATATATATATATTCATTCTAAGGATTCTGGATGGCCGTATTCTAGAAATTAGCCTAAACTAATTTAGAATGCACCAGCGCTTGGAAATCCAGAGTAAACAATCTGAGGTCTAGACCTGAGGCAGCTCCTCCTAGGCAGGGCTCTTAGTCACTCGGTTTATTGTTCTTGGGGAAACACTCCCACTGCTGGCTGCTGAACCTCTGAGCAGCTTTCGCAGCTGCTGTCAGCTTGGCACTCCCTTCCACGCTAGCTGCCTGGCTCTTTGCAATGTTTTCCACATCACTTTTTGCAAGATGGTTTTAGCCACTTTGAGGCTAAAGTATGTAGTGAACGTAAGTTGCTACATCTGTTTACTTGCTGGATTAAAACTCCAAAGCTTCGGAGCTGGCAGCTATGCTATTGATCATGCTGGTCAGCCTCCTCAGAGCCTGGATGAGGAAACCACCGCCCAGAAGAGACTCTAATTGACAGCCAGTTGTGTGGCTAAGAGTTGGTCTGGAAGTGGGGGAAGGCATGGGTTTATCTCCAGCTCTATAGCTTCTTGGTTGTGGGACTTTAAACAAATTACCTAAATTCGTTACAAATATCATTTGCAGGGTTAGAAATACACTGGCTCCTACAGTTATGCAAAGTAACATCACACCTAATATATGGTAACCCCATATCAAGTCATAATAATGAGTGCCAATAGACCGAGACCAGTCACATGAAAGCCAGGTCCACCCCCATCCCACTAGCTCAGACCTAAAGCTCACTGCCACCACCCAGAACTCAGAGGGGATAGCTATTGGTTGAAAGCTTCCAAGAAGCTAGCTCAGAGAGTCAATATGAAATACATTATACAAATCCCACAACCTCTCTGAGAACGTGTTTCTGGTGTGTTACTATTGGCCGTGCATTTGGGACTAAGGAAATGTGAACTATCTACCAAACATTTAGCTAATCTCCCGGATGACTCATTAGTGCTGATCTGAATGCCCAAAGATGTTCACTTGCTGTGACTGAGTAGACAGGAATAAATGTACTTATGTCCCTGCAACCAAAAAGCTTGTAATTCACCTAAAAACCCAAATAAACAAGAGCAACGTGACTATATGCCTTTAGAGTCGGCATTCCAAGTTTACAAATTACAAAACCGGATTGAGCTGAGCTGGAATTTATTTCTGAAGTGAAACAGCTAATGCTGGTTTGAACATTAAAATTACTTCTAATGTTGTACCCTCTGGGTCACACAAAATGTCTGTGCCAAGGCTCCATGCATATAAGTGTAAGAATGTAAGCTCAAGCAAGTAACACGGCAAAAGCCACAGACCAGACTGGCCCACCAGTCATTAGAGCCCTGGCAGGGCAATTCATATATATGTCTTTAAATAAATGCTTCAAATCCGATTACAAACGATTGCTTCCTTATTGCTCTGCATTCGCCTCCAGGCAACTGGGATCCTGTTAGTATTCAAGTGATTTCATTTGGTCGGAGGCCCAGGGACAGTACATTAAGGCAACATCATCAGCAAATTAATTTATAAACACTTTGAAAGGGCAGACAAAAGTAAAAGAACACCCAACTAAGTAATTTATTTTTTTCTTTAAGTCAAAGGAGAAACCGAAGAAAGAGCAATGAGCTACGCTGGACCAACAGCCCACGCCTATCACAGACAAAGCACCGCCTTATCACGTCTCCTTTTGTGATGTTAGCCCGGCCACGGCCTTTGAAAGTATAAGTGTTCTGTTTGTCTAAACTAGGCTCAGCTGAGAGGAAAACTATCAGAGATGATGGTTTTCATTCTAAAGGCCAAAAATCCTTTTGTTTGGGATTATCTAATCTAGGCCTGGTGTTGTAACTTGGTGGTAGGGCAGTCACCGTGCATGCACAGGATTTGAGTTCAATCCTCAATGTAACCAGAGAAACACCAAACAGAAATAACAACAACAATAACAACAAAGAGAATTATCTCATCTGACCGTGATAGCCATACTTTGCGGTCTTGCTGCATGGCTTAAAGCATTCCACCAAGACAAATTTCAGTTCTGTCTTCCAGGTGTAAACTGAAAGAGCCTGAGGTCTTTTTCACAGGTGGGTGGGGGGCAACAACTTCCAGTTCACTGATGTGTATGTCATTCAGCTGGGATGGTGGCTTACAAACACTTTCTTCTATGTCTGTCACACACACTCAATTTCAGCTCAATCACTGTGATGTATCACGACTGCAATGACTCCTTTTCAAAACATGAATATGTAGCCTACTCAGAAGCATCATGTTATATGTAGGACATTTGTGCCCTCACTGGTGTGAAGCACGGGTTACATAAAACATTCATGAGTGTGTTCATGAAGGCAGATGGGAACAAAGTCCAAGGCTGGACTGGCTTGCTGTCTGTGGACAGATAGCTTTGTTGATATCTAACAATACTCCACCAGCTATTTGCACTCTGTCAATACCACCCGCAAGCACCCAGCACCTTTCTGGATGATTTGATGCTTTCGGGATGATATGATGCTCTATGGTAGCAGAGCTCGGTGTCAATGTTTAGCTCTGAATCAATGGAACAATCTGTTTCTTCAGATTTATCATCCATTCCAAGCACAATATTGATTTTATTGGTGGTTTCAGATTACCAACAAGTTGCAGATTCTGGAAGGTTTCCTTAGGAACTTCCAGAGAGACTGATAGCCAGTGATTGTCTCAAGATAGCAGCAGCACTGTCTGGCCTGAGAGTCCTGGTCCCCTGGCATAGTTCCAAGCACAGAAGTAGACTACTGAATGGAGCATTAGCAGTCCCACAAACCCATCTTGTTCTACTGATTACTGAACCAGAGAAAATGCCATTAAACAAGAGGTGACTAGCCAGGCAATAAAGAAGTTAGGCTGCACCTCAGCCCACTACTCCAATGACAGAGGCCAAAAGTCATGAGCTTTGAGAGTACATCTTGTGATTTATCACCTTCTGGGGAATGGTGCCCCCCATTCCCTGCACCCTTCACCTTAGAATGTGGGACTGACAGAAAATTGGCCACACATCTACATTTCTTGATATGGCTTCCAAAAATTATTTCACTAATAATATCTAGAGAGAGAGTCTAACTCTTGTTGGTACCAGGGGCCTGTGCTCAGGGAGGAGAGTCTAGATCCCTGACCTATGCACAATAGAGGCCTTTTAGATAGTGCTAACCAGTATCATGGGGCTGGAGAGATGGCTTACCAGTTAAGAAAACTGACTACTTTTCCAAAGGTCCTGAGTTCAATTCCCAGCAACCGCATGGTGGCTCACAATCATCTGTAATGAGATCTGGTACCCTCTTGAGGAAGAGACCTGGTCAGTTATCCTCATCCACTTTGACTATGAAACCCAATATGGATAAGTTCAACAGAACCGCCTTATATGGGCTGCCCATGCGTGCTTCAGCCTTGCCAGGGCATAAATTTCATTTTATTTTCAACCAGTCTCACCCACAGGCTCTTTTGTTTTTATATCATCCATTACTATATCTTATTTAGGTGTGTCAACAAAATCCTCCCAAGGCCAGGTTTGCCTCAGTTGTCCAAGAAGATCTGTGTAAAACTCAGAACCACCACTTGCTTCTCTACGAGACCTTGCTCTGGTGTTGAGATGTTCTGCCTTCCACTCCCGTGGTGTCAGTTTTGAGTTCGCATCTAGAGATTCTCTAGCAAGGAAATTATCTTTGGCACTGGGGTGCCTTCCTTCTACAGGCATGGGGCATCCTTAAAATACATTGTGCTCAAGCTCAGACAAGCATCTTCTGAAGCCACTGACTGTATTACCTAGACATGACAAGTAGCAGTTAGAGAGAGAACTGGGCCTGTGGGCTCCTGATTCCCACTTCTCTTGGGAGGCATCCCCAACCTTTTCAGATCATATTTATGTTGTCATGTAGGTTTCAGAAGCACACACTGCTCTGGAAGACAGTCTATGCTGGCTATGTATTGACTTCCAAGCATGCTTGGGACTTGAATGTCTTTCCTGTTGAAGCTGAGTCGTGAGCAGAGAGCCCAGACTGGAAGCCTTGATGGAGATTTCAAAGACTCCACTGTGTTTCAAGGCATCTTCGAAGACTTACAGGAGACATAAATCCGAACATGAATGTTGGTGTGCACCTAAAAACTTCCTGACCGAATGAGCAGCTGCAAACGGGCGGCTGCAATTAGCTATCGATTCCAGCTCTAGGCTGTTTGATCTCAGCTTGATCCAATCTAAGCTTCATATCCCAAGCACACACACACACTCCTTATAACCCAAAGTGTGGGCGTGTGGATGGCAGCTACACCGAGGAGGGTACCTAGCGCCTTCAACACCAATGTTTTCTTGGGTAGATTCACTGTAACTGGGGAAGCCACCAATGTTTCTAGGATTAAGTGTCTGCTCTCATGACACCATTTAGTTTTTACTTATTTAGGACTAATTGCTATGACATCAGCATCGAGTGATTTTTCAAGCAGACATGTTCACCGAAATCTACACAGTACACAGTCTACATATTACACTCTCATGATAGAAATTAAGACAAAAACTTGACTAGCACTTTGACTTTTTGATTGACAGTGGTCTCAATGGACGACAGTGTCATTGCTAGACATCAGAGGACACTGAGGTTTTAAACTTCTCTGTATATCGCATAAGAAATGATATATATGTATAATACAAGTATAAATTACAAGACTAATGCATATACATGAACCAATCATTGCGGCTGCTTTGCTCACACACTCCTGAGAATGGGGCCACACACCAAACACTTACACAGCCCCTGGAAGACTGCAGGGAGTCTCATCACTCTCCGTGGATTTGTTCCTCACAATAAACGATGGCAATTACCATAGAAGAGAGAAGCCTGGGTGGTACTAAGAGGTAATGAACTCTGAAGTTTTGGGGTGATTCATATATGGTAACCTTATCCTAATATTATTAAACTACAGTGATTTCCATAAACGACCATATAAATGAATGATTTCAAAGTCTCATGACATCCATAAAGCCACATAAAATCAGAAAGAATTTTTGAATGGGAATCTGAGTAGATTCTCGCCAATCACCCATCTCTATGGAGGTTCATCTTTCTGAGTTTACCATTTGCTGGGCTAGTCACCTCTGGCAGGGTACTGCGCAGAGATAGCTTAGTACACCATTTTCCACAATGCTAAGAAGCTGAACATTCACTTAGACATCAAATGCAGATCTTATAATTGAGAAGAAAGCAGGTAATTCTCTTGGTCTCTATCATAAGTCTTCATGTAAACTGGCATTCCAAAGGACCCCACATTCTCCTATGGCAACTTGAAGAATTCTTTCACCCCAGACCCACACTGCCAGTGTGCTCAGAAAGCGTCCACTTGACAATTTTGGGGATCCAAGTACCCTCCCTTGGCCCACCCAAATCACAGGGGTCTTAGAGAGGAACGTCTGACAGCCCACAAATGTCCTTTTTACAGAAAACCTTTATTGACTTCAGCCCAGCAACGGCCTGTATAAACAGCCCCTTTCTATTGATCCTGTGAGTAGCCACGATGCTACCTTAGCATTTATTTCTCTGGATACATATTTAAACAGTTACTTCTCTTCAGCCGGTGATTACCTGGTAATGCTGACTCAGTCCCAACAGTGTATGTCTAGAACAGCCTCAGAAGATTTGGTGAGCACCCCCCTTGGCACATGGGGCATGTCTCACAGCCTCGGGCTCATGAACGGTGACCGGAGATCTTGAAACAAGGAGACATACTGGCATAAGTCACCTCTACCGAATCAGGGATGCAGAGACATGAATTAGTTATCAGGGTAGGAGATGGTGTGAGGGGGCTGGGGACTGGGGGTGGGGGACTGAGATGTATGAGGTGGGGTCGGTCTGGAATCTGGGTTAGACAGAATGATAAACCTTCAAACACATAATCACTTAAGTTTGAGAAGGAGCAGGGTCAACTCCCCCCTAAGAGATTTGGAAAGTGCCCAACAACTCATCACACCAGTTATTTACTGGTGATTATTTGGGGAAGATTGATTTTTAAAAATCACAGCCAGCTCTTGTCCGATTTCAGGCTGTTGCTCGCTCCAAACATCACAAAGCAATTAACTCGAACCACAGTAACTTGGTCTTTCTCTGGCATAGTGACTCTTTCTGGCAAGGTTCGAAGTAGCCAGACGCTGCTGCACGTCTGAAGATAGTTTTCAGCAAAGGGTTCCGTTTAACCACACCTAGTCTGCATGGCTGTGTGCTCATGGATCTCATCATCTTCTATATTTAGAGAGACGGGCTTTCCAAGGGAAGACGGGCATCCAATAAGGACGATCTCATCTAGAGAGGTGAGTTACTATGGTTACTGCTCAGGAGGCTGAGGACCCGTGAACGGCTGCTCCTGGCCAGATGGACCCTTTCCAGATGAGGACCTAAAACAGAAGCCTGCTCTCCAAACGTGTTGACTGAGCCTACTCCGTGTCGTTTTGTCCATAACCACAGGCTGTCTTTGGGCGCTCGCTGCCTCCGGCTCTCCAGCCTCAGGAAGCCAGGCAAAGCAAAACCAAAGGGGGTGGAAAACTTCTGAGCACTAACCGAACAGTAGTGAGCAGAGGGGGAGTCTCATTATTCAATACTAGCATTTAAAGATCAAATCAAGTTATCCGGGACCAGTGGCTGGTCACTTTTCAATGGCTGGGGGCGGGGTGGGATCCGAGGCCAAGTCCCTAGCCACCTACGCTAGGGAACGCGTCTTCTCTGGGCCTCGGGGTCAGATGCCTGGCTGGACCGGTCCTGGTATACATTACTAGGGGTCCACTCACCCGAAGACTGCGTGTGCAACTGTTTCGCAGCTCCTGTTTTTCGCGAAGGTGTCACTCTTCGGACGGGCTCTGACAGCGACAGTAGCAGCAGCGGCGGCAGCGACTGCAGCTCGGCGGGGCGGCCGGCTCCTGCAGGTCGGTCCCTCCTCTGAAGCGCCTCTAGCTCGGGCTCAGAACGCAAGGCGGGCGCGCGGCTTTTCTAGGCGCGCATTGGACCAAAGGGAGCAGATGTTATCCCGTTGCTAGGAGCGTTGCTAGGAGGCGATGACGCCCCTCCACCGCTCCCAGCAACTTTCCTGAACGGCTCGAGCACCAGAGGGGGCTGCTGAGAACTAGTCTGGGAGCTTACACCGAAGTGGAGGCTGGGACAGAAGGGTCCAGCCACGCGCCACTGATTTAGACCTAGAGAGCTGGCAACGCAGGAGAGTCGCGGGCTTGAGCGTTGAGAGGAGCCTCGCGTCCCAAGAAACGGTCACTCACTGGAGGCTAGATGGTTGTCCCCACGGAAATTGAATTTAGGGACAGTGGTGAAACAGCACTTAAAGGTGTGTGAGCTGAGCTGAGCTGTGTGGGATCCTTTGGCTCTGGGACTGTCTCCAACTGCGTTCTTGTTTCTCTAAGCAGGTTTGAGCAGTTGACGGATTTGGAAGAGGGAAATATTAATCCATGAAACTCAATCCCAAGTCTAATTCCTTTGGATACCCAGTATGGCTGTCTCCTGACAACGTGTCGGATTTTGGGGGATGGTCGCACAGAGTAGGGGAGGGGGTTCCCATGGTCTAAAATACTTCATTCAAGTAGACGTTACTTAGATCTGAGAGAGGAAAATAAACTCTTCAATTAACATGAAATTTTCTGTAAAAAGTAATCGCAGAACAGATATGAAATTGGAAGAAAGATGTAGGGGTTTCCAGGGAGTGGAGAATGGACATGACCAAACTGCATTGTAAATCTATATTTAATTCTCAAGAGACAAATAAAACGTATATTTCTAAATGCACCCAAAAGGGTACTTACTTCCACAAAGAAAACTGGGAGGAACTATATGTGTTTCAGTCATTTTTACTTTATTGTAATCCACAAAGGTTTGCATGGTCTCTGACTTTGGATAGAGACTTTTTTATTTGTTTTTTGTTTATATTCTTAGCCATTGCTTCTCATTGTCACTGCTGTTAGTGTTATTTTTATAGGGGAAAGAAGATGGTAAGAACCTCAAAGTGGAAACATGAGAAGCCAATGAACAAATTCAAGAAAGGAAGACAAAACACCTAGTAAAGACATTTTTGCCCAGCGTGACCCCTTGATGGTAAATGTCCCCTAAGGAAAAAACACAGCCTTTCCCTGGCTCCCTAGAGAGTTAGGCCAGGGCCAGGATAGACGTCAGCTCCATTGGGAATCACTTACAAAGAAATATTTAAATTCAAGACAGACCTATGACATAGCACTGAGGTGGTAGCCATCTTCAAAGCAGGTGGGGCTACAATGTGACTCCCCAGCTCAGAAGCCTTCCGTATCCACGCAATGCCTCTGTCAAACTTTGATCTGGGGGTGTGTTTGCCTTGAGGTTGGAGAGGCTGGCAAGCTGCGCTGGAACTGGGCAGAGAAGTAATAAGTAGCCAAGGTTGGCTAACGACCTAATAATCATAAAGTTACTGCAATTGGGACTAAAGAGGGACTCTGAGAGCAGTTCAGATCCCCCGCATCCACCGCATCCAGCGCATCCAGTGCATCCAGCACATTAACATGCTACTTTGTTATTGGCCGCAGGAGACTAAAAGGAACTGCCATCTCTTTCCTTCTCTTCTAGCTCTTCCTCTGGGACTCTCCCTTTGACCTTTAGTTTCCAGCCACCCAGGACTCCTCTCTACCTTGTATGGAAGAGGTTTCCAAGGACTCCGGTGTTGTGTGCACAGTATTTCTCTTTAATGTGCTTCCCTCTCACCTGGCTTCCTCCCACTCAACCTGCAAGTTGCTGTTTCAATACATCCTCCTAGCAACTTTCCTCATTCCAGCCTGAGCCATGCTCCCCCAGCCCACCCTACACTACTCACCCTGCCACATAAGCTAGTTCTCTCAGTGAGTGCCCAGTGTCTAGCACACGGGGCCAGGTGTACGGCCAGGGAGCCCCGCCGAGCCTGTGGCCATGATGTCCTCTGGGTCTCTGTTTTCCTGAGCTGGGTAGCTGTTAGTTAGCTAGAGACCCACATTGAGGGTAGCCAGGGTCTGCTGTTGTGTTCAGTTAGGGCTGTGGGAAGACTTAGGGAAGCACTGTATTTATGCACGGACTTGTTTCCTTTCTGAAGACCACTGTCGGGTCTCCCTGAGCAACAGGAAGTACCCAACCTAGAGTCACTGTTGTTTTCTTTTTGCTAGAAATGCATCCCCACAGGCGGTGACAACAGCTCAGTCAGTGAAGTATTTGTTATCAAAGCCCAAGGACCTGAGTTCAATGCCCAGACTCACCTTTAAACGTTGAACATGATAACATATACTGCCAAGGCAGAGGTAGGAAGATCACTGAGGAACACTGCCCACCCCACAGGAATGGAGGTATAACTCAGTAGCAGAGCATCTGCCTAGCATGTATGAGCCTGTAGATTCAGTCTCCAGAACTGAAAACACACACACAAAAAAAAAACACCACCCATAATCTCATGCTATATCACTATGGAACCAATGCAGAGAAACCGTTCGGGGGTGGGGGGGCAACATGGGCACACATGCCATGTATCTGAACTGATGAGGGAACCTGGTCCGCTGTGATGTCACTTTTGAGTAACTGCCCCAATCTCCCTTTCATTTAAGGCTCCCCTAAAAAAAAAAAAAATAGACATTAGAAAACGTGAAGGAAGCATCAGAGTGACAGAGTGGCCTAGTGACAAAACTAGACACAGAAAAAAGGTTTGACTCTTAATCCCTGCTGGTTCATTGAAATCTGCAAATATCTGTGTTGTTCTTTGGTGACCACATCTTGCTGCATATCCCAGACCAGCTTTGAACTCTAGACCTCCTGCCTCAGCTGTCTGAGTGCTGGGATAACAGGAATGTGCCATGGTGTCCAGACGATAGCAGATGAAATGTCCCAAACGCTTCATTCCTGCTAGCAGTGCTCACTTCCATTAGAGCACTATTTCCAAACTCTCCTGGAGAAATAGCCCCAGAGACCACAAGAAGTTTTAGGGTGTTTATACGATTTGATTCATCAGTCAAATGTTATTGGAGATGGTTAATGTTTTCAAAGTAACTCTACAGAAAGCACTACAGGCAACTAAGGACTGCCAAGAGAGGGAGAAAGTCTTCCCTAGGGAAGAGCACACCAACTGGTTATCCAAGGCCAAACAGTCAACCCTGAAAACATACATACAAGTGACATTATACAGACTGAGAAGGTTGTATTTCTGTATTTAGGAATCTATATGTATATACATAGATTCATATAAGAATAATTAATGAAAAAAGAGGCCATGAATTTGAAAGAGAACAAGGAGCAGTATATAGAAAGGAAACTGACATATCAAGAAATAAAAAATGTAAAAGGGGATTTCATATTATAAATAAATCATGCTATAGAGCTTAAAACCTACCATATGGGCTTGGAAATACAAGGAAAAAGATAACCATGGTCATAGAAAGGGTTACTATTTCAGCCCTTAAAGACGGGAGATTCTCAGCTGAAGTCTCACGAGGCAGCCGTCCTAGGCAGAGTTCTAGAGACTCCAGATGACATATTCTAAACTTAGTTACCCAAAGACCTGTTTCTTCTGCACTCTTCTTTACTTACAGCTTAAATTGTGTATTTTGGTACCTTCATATACCATCTGTGGCTCACTGTGGCCCATATGTAGGAGCATCTAGCCTTGCCCAGGCTACCAGCCCAGAGCAATTTGCCATGGACTTGGAGCCTTCATTTCAGCAATGTTCCCACCATCCTGAAATGCTTGAAATCCAACATGATTGTTGGTGAACAAGCAGAAGACTTTAGCCAGCCTATATGGTCCTTGTACAGCCACGGGTGAGAAGGACCTGGGGTTAAAATGCAGCTCAGCCCCACTAGGTCTTTGGTTGTGACCACCAAGGTGTCAACACTTATGAAGAAGCTCATTTCAGACGATGGACCAAAGAAAGGATGTCAGGGTGTGAGATGCTGTCTAGAGGATGCTTGCTATTTTCAGATCATCTCCCCATTAAAATTCCCAACCTTTTCAAAAGAAAACTGTATTGCTTTTTTTATTTAGTGTGTGTGCACATTCATGAACACGCATACCAGGGTACATTTGTGGATGCCAAAGCAATTTGTCCGTCTCATTCATAATGTGGGTCTAGGAGATCAAACTCAGGTCTCTGTAGCCTGATTCCCCACCATCTTTTTTTTATTAATTTATTTATTTATTAAAGATTTCTGTCTCTTCCCCACCACCACCTCCCATATTCCTCCCCGTCCCCCAATCAACTCCCCCTCTCTCATCAGCCCTAAGAGCAGTCAGGGTTCCCTGCCCTGTGGGGAGGTCCAAGGACCTCTCACCTCCTTCCAGGTCTATTAAGGTGAACATCCAAACAGCCTAGGCTCCCACAAAGCCAGTATGTGCAGTAGGATCAAAACCCAGTGCCATTGTTCTTGACTTCTCAGCAGTCCTTATTGTCCGCTATATTCATCGAGTCCGGTATTATCCCATGCTTTTTCAGACCCAGTCCAACTGGCCTTAGTGAGTTCTCGAAAGAACATCCCCATTGTCTCAGTATGTGGGTGCACCCCTTATGGCCCTGAGTTCCTTGCTCGTGCTCTCTCTCCTGCTCTTGGTTTGGACCTTGGGGTTGTAGTCTGGTGCTCCAATGTGGGACTCTGTCTGTGTCTCCTTTCATCGCCTGATGAAGGTTAATATCCAGGAGGATGTCTATATGTTTTTCTTTGGGTTCAACTATGTTCATAGCAGCATTGTTTGTAATAGCCAGAACCTGGAAACAACCGAGATGCCCCTCAATGGAAGAATGGATGAAGAAAGTATGGAATATATACATATTAGAGTACCACTCAGCAGTTAAAAACAATGACTTCTTGAATTTTGCATGCAAATGGACAGAAATAGAAAACACTATCCTGAATGAGGTAAGCCAGACCCAAAAAGAGGAACATGGGATGTACTCACTCATATTTGGTTTCTAGCTATAAACAAAGGACATTGAGCTTATAATTCGTGATCTTAGAGAAGCTAAATAAGAAGGTGATTCCCCACCATCTTAAAGACAGTAGAGTTGTGTGGCTGGTCCTGGCCAATAGAGGTTGGGCAGAAGTGTAGCCCCGAGATCAGATTGCTTCATTCTCTTTCATGCCTTTCTTTGTCCCCTGTTGACAAGGCAGAGTGTTCCTTGAGAACACATTATGACTCGAAGGTGGCAAAGTCTCAGATGGAGAGGTACTCAGAAGAAAGCTGCATGGTCAAAAAAAAAAATGGTTCAGACTATGGAGTCAAAAAACCTTCTGGAGCAAATATGCCCACATTCAGGACAACTAGTGATGTTAATGCCACAACCAACATAAAAATAGCTCGTCAAAATAGTGGGGAAAAAACTGTTCCTGGAGGGTTTAGAGAGGAGTGCCACGCTGTCTGTCAGTCTGGGGGACTTGGACTTGGTTTCTGTGCTGCGGAGCTGCTGAACGGAACGGCTGGGCTCCCTCTCCTTTGAGCTCCGTGCATTTCAACACTGTAAACTAGAGATGAGTGAGCACAGAGGGGTTCAGGATATCTGGACAAGAGTATCCCTGAAGGGGAATCACCTCCACTGAAGCTGAATAAATCGGGCAATACTTAGGGTTCTGACTTGCATGTCTGCAGCTGGGATGGTTTTTGTACATGGTAAAATAACATCATTCCGGCTCATAAAATATGCAAGGTGCTGCAAAATACCTTTTTCAAAGTTAAAAAAAAATGGACACAGGTACATACAAACCACCTGCTAAAACTTTATTGACAAGACCTGTACAGTAACAATGCTTTTACAAAATCAGACTGCTTCTCAATTTGGAACTACCGTGGATTCAGTTTCATGAGACGTTTTGAACAAACTGAGGCTAATGCTTGTGGGTTTCATTTTTAAACAAAATGCAATTCAGATTTGTCCTCATGCATTTAAATATCTAATACAGAAACAGATTTCAGGCTGCATAAATGTGCTTTTCCACATCACTGAGACTGAGCATCTTCTATGATTTGTAGAGGAAAAACTGTAACTCTTCCAGGCATGAATTTATTCTCTATCACAGGCAAACACTTTCAGACGCTTCTAATGGCCTCTCAAAGGTTGTTCCCAGCACAAGAGGGTTGAAGTCCTACACCTCTCAGGTGGCCTGGCAGAGACACGGGACCACAGTGGCTCAGCACCATCCATACAAAATCAGGAACAGTACAAAAGTTAGAAAAAGTACATCGATGTTAAGTTTCACAATTTTAAAAACACCAATGCCTTTTCTGCCATGCTAATTTGTCACTGACAGAAGTAACTTTAGAAATGGGGAGGGTCATTGCATTCTGTCTGTTCTTCAGACAGACAGAGATGTATGTCATTTAAGCTTTAATGGGGCACCCTAAAGCCAGTGACACCATGCTGGGAGAAACAGAGGACTCCTTACAGAAAACACTGATGGTGCATTCTCTCGGTTCCTCTCTCCTCCTCTCCCTCACATACATCCCCTTGATCACACAGGTGTTACATGAAGATGAACTTTGTTCGGAGGGGGACATACAATAGAGGGCAGGTCTGAAATGCCTATGAAGTCCCGAGACAGGCTCAGCGCAACTCTTACTTAACAACAGCCCTGCCTTCAACAATAAACTTATCAAAAACTCTGCTAGTGGCTTGGATATCTAGGTGAAGACTCAATTTTATGCTAAAAGAACGTTGTAAATAAAATGTGTAAAACTGCTGCTAACCATCAAAGAGCAAGAACAGTGCACACAGAGTTGGTACCTGGCAGGAAACATGAACTTGGAAGAGATGATCATGCCCCTGCATCCTCAGTATCCAGCCAGGAGCAGAGCAGCCCTGGGAAGCTCTCCCCACTGAGAACAGCCTGCTCCACCGTAGGGTAAAACCTCCTGAAGACGGCTCCCGAAATAGTTACATGTGCTCAGAATGAATGAATCATTCACATTTACATCTTTTATGCAAGTTCTTCAAGGACACCCATCAAAAGTTGAGATATGAAAGAAAACCAATAAAATATTTTAAAACAACAGAGCCGCACACGGTATGCATATGGTGGAGCAGAGATGTGTGAATGTGAACAACTGTTTCAGATGCCATATGAAGACTAAAAAAATCAGAAATACTCAGATTTATCTTGTACCGTGAACACAAAATATTGCTATGAAATCTTGAATGTTCTTTCAAAAAATGACTTTTTGATCTTTCCTTTTTCTGGGAGTATGTTTACAAGGGAAGTGATTATGTGAGTGAGGAAGGGGAACAGTCACGTTCTTAAGCGAAAGGGATGAGGTGGGTTACAGCCTTTTTAGTGGGGGATGGGATGGGGTGACGTTCTTTCCAAAAACTACATTCAAATCCCATTTTGGAGGATGGGGGTGGGGGCAACTAATTTAGTACTTTGCTTGTACTCAAATTGTTATAAAGGAATGTGTGCACTCAACTCAAAGATGGCAAACCCATGAATACAAGCGGAGTCGTAATTTGTTATGTTGCCAGTGTTTAAAGAAATAGACTGGGGTCAGCAAGATGCCACGAGCTGAAATCCTTGCCACGCAAACCTGCTGACCTGAGTCAGATCCCTGGGAACCAAGCAAAAATGGAAGAAGAAAAAGAACTCCATGAAATTGTCTTCTGATCTCCACAGACACACCATGGCATGTTATCTACCCATACACATCATGCCTATACACACATACACACACGCACACACATACACATGCACTCACGCCTTCACATACATTTTAAAACCTTTTAAATCAGAACCTAACACATTATTTTCTCAGAGGCAGAATCACTGAAGAACATTCCAACTGTAACTTTTAGTCAAATTACTGGCAGAGATCTAAAAGTGTCAATTACTTTGATATAGCAACATAATAAAAGTGGATCTGACCTTAATATAAAAATAAAACAGCTTAAAGTCTCCAAAAAGCATGCGTGTCTTCAAAAATTCTGCAAAAATGTTTTCTGTCTAGGATCTCATCCTACAACCACAGTAGGGGCTCACAGTGTTCGTTATATTGAAAACCTTAAAGAATTGTATTGTAATGTAAATAAGTAAAATGGACTAATAACCCTGGCTGATAGAAACTGGGAAGGCTCAGGGGACTTGAAGTTTGCCACTGTTCTTAAACCTCATGAAAAGAAGGCAGGGTACCAGAATGCAGGCCCTGCTAACTTGCATCCGACCCTCACTACTCAGTTATACCTACATCTCTCCTGTAGGGCCTGGTCCACAACTGGCTGCTGGCACAAACCATACAGCATCCAATATACACAGAATTTGGTAATCGTCTCAGATTTGGCTCACCGGGCAGCCCTTTTCCTCATTCACTCCGTGTTATTATCGGGATCACCATGTCAACATCCACCTGCTTGTCACAGGTCACCCATTCTACACACAGTAGCTCACCTTTTTCCTCAGAATGCAGAGCTTTCAGGTGCATAGAAGCCACTGTCAATCAATGTACATTGCTAACAAAGGCAACGTACATGATCACAACACTTCTCTCTGCAGAAGTGATAAAGGGGAGGCCATATAGACTGGAAACAGAAGTCAGCTTCAGATCCAGACACGGTAGCGAATGTTGGATCCATAGGAAATAATCAATTTGATTTCCCTGTGATGATTCACATTCAAATGTGTCATAGCAAATGGGAATAGAAGCAAAAGTAAATATAGGTCATAAACCGCTGCACGCAGACAGCAGAAGAGTATACAATGCTTAAAAGAAATGAGCTATCAAGGCATAAAAAGACACAAAAATGTAAATGCAGATTGCAAGTAAAAGAAGACAATCTGAGAAGTCTGCACACTGATTGATTCCAACTATGTGACATTCTGGAAGACAAAACTATGAAGACACTCTAAAGATCAGTGGCTGCCAGGACTTAGTGGGGAGAAGAGATTCTGCAGGCAGAACACAGAGGCGTTTTAGGGCAGTGAAAATATCCCCACGTGTTATTAGGAAAATAAAGATGAACATTACATGTGCTTCAAAACCCACAGAATATGCAACCCAGGAAAAACCCTGACATAAACGACCCACTTCCTGTAAGGATGTGTTGGCATAGATTGACTGATTGTGCCAGACCCAATGCCATGGCAGACAGGATGCTGACAGTGAAAGGTGTGTGAATGGGGGCATGGGTAGGTGGGGACTTTAGATTTTATTGTAAACCTAAAATCACTCTGAAAAAGAAAGTTCATTATTTTTATTAAGCGTATGACAAAAACATCATAGTTTAACCTGAAAATACAGTTCAAATGTCATCTGTACAAATTTTTCACAAGAGAGTTTACACATTTTCTCTCTTCCTATTCAACGTTTAAAAAAATCTGAATAAAATTATATTTTAAAATTCTGGGAAATACTTGGTAGTTTATAATAATAAAAATCAACATGTGGCTGCATTAGTTGGTAGCATAATAAACGTTGCTTTAGCTGTAGAAGAACTGGGCATTAGTAAAGTTACCGTGGGGTTCAGGGAAGTGTAGCAAAGTTAGTGAGCTCTGCCCGTATGACCACATGAGGAATCAAACCAATGCTCTTATTTAAACAGTGGCTCTCTAGAACGCAAGTCCTTTATATAGAATCGCTTCCGAGAAATTATTTTTCTCTTCCTGAACATGTCCCTCAATTAATCAGAGTATAATTGGCAATTTCAGGTACGATGACACACTAGAAGGCCCCTGTATGACTAGGTCAACAAGGATGGGAGTCAGCATAAGGAAGAACAGGTCCAGGCAGTGGTGGCACACACCTTTAATCCCAGCACTTGGAAGGCAGAGGCAGGTGGATTTCTGTGAGTTTGAGGCCAGCCTGGTCTACAGAGTGAGTTCCTAGACAGGCTGCCTGTCTCAAGAAACAAAAAGAAAAAGAAAGAGTGGGAGGGAAGAAGGAAGGAAGGAAAAAAAGAAGGAAACAAGAAAGAAAGAAAGAAAGAAAGAAAGAAAGAAAGAAAGAAAGAAAGAAAGAAAGAAAGAAAGAAAGAAAGAAAGAAAGGAGGGAAGGAGGGAAGGAGGGAGGGAGGGAGGGAGGGAGGGAGGAGGGAGGAGGGGGGGAGGGAGGGGGGAGGGAGGGGGAGGGAGGGGGAGGGAGGGGGAGGGAGGGAGGGGGGGAGGGAGGGAGGAACTCCATCTCAAAGACAGACAGAGAAATTAACAAAGATAGAATGACAAGAGCTGAAAACTGTGAGACAAAGATGGGCTTCTCTCAAAGAAGGTGAGGCCAACACAACTCCATGTGGGAGACTGCCCGGCCAGGGTAGGAGTAACAACTTAGGTAACTTTCTGGTGCCTTTTCTCAACTATCAAGGTCACTATCAGATGAGATGTGTGCACTTCTTCTGGGCCATGGACTGAGTGACGCGTAAACGCTCCTCAGTAAGTTGTTTTAGGTCACCAAAGACTCTGACTTAGGTAGCTTTAGCTTGAGATGTGCTTAGTGAACACTTGAACTTTAATAATGTTAAGATTGATAAACAATAAATCCACTGGGAAAAGAATCCAACCTGGGTCCTTTGTTATGAAATTGAAAGTAGCAAGAATTATACCCAGGATGAGGGGGCTGGCTCAACCAGAGCTCGCCCTCGGTAAGGGCAGGGGGTTGATTCCTAGAGCACAAAACCAAGTTATGTTCAGATCAATTTCAAAATCAGCACAAGAAAACAGATGTTAACCCATCTTCCATGTGAAAACAACCTGATATTGACCTTACACATTTTACAAGGATGCCCGCAAATGTACAGTTTTGGGGGACTGGGGTGGAGTTCTTCATTGTGCATAGTGCTTAGTTTTATAAAGACAGTTGACATCACGTGTTCTCTGACAATATGCACCCCACTTCCTTCACCTTTCCCCCACTTCCTCACTCCCACTGGTTCCCCTCTTTCTTCTATCTCCCTTCTCCTTCTGTGTCACATATAAAAATGGCTTTTTCTATAAAGTCTAGGCTCCAAAATGAGAGAAAATATGTAATATTTCTCTGACTACATCTGTCCTACCTTTCTTAACACGATCTCAGATAACTTTTACTAAAAACTTTTAAAAAGGTTAGTAGGGTTCTCCGTCGACACCCTCACCCATGTCTCCTACAGCTAGTCTCCAATCTACACATCCAAACAGAAAGGAGCAGCCATTCCTGCTATGCAGAGCCTGTAAGAACTGCGTTGTGTCTGCCTGTACAGAGCTGCAATCCCCCTGCCTTATAATGGGAATTCAATATTCAGTCACAAAAGTTCAAATCCCCATCTAACCACCATCTCCTGCTGTAACTCATTTCTTTGCAGGAGCGGAACACTGTATTCCTCCCTCTATAGATATAAAACACCCATTTATTTTGAAGGGAAGCATAAACTGCCAAGGATATTTATTCCTTAACTAGACACAGAGTAATAACTTCTAAATCCTCTCCCCTTTACAAGGGAGAAGAAACCATGGTAGAAATATATTAAGTCCCAAATTACAAGATAATAAAAGTAAATTTTTGCTTGCCTGCAGCCCTTGTCAAGAATCAGTCATGAAAGGAGAGGCTATTTAGAAGCAAAAATATTGTGGAACTCTTTCATTCACGAGCGCACCTTCTGGTCCCTGCCCAGATTCAAGAACATCTTAGGCCTCTGTGACTTTAGTGAATATGTTTTGAAAACATCCAAAAATTATTAAAAAATCAAATGGATAATTTAAGGGAAAAAAATTAAGTCATCAAAAATTTCACATACATCTGGTGACACCATGGGGAAATCTGCCTTCTCCTGAAGCTCCAAGTTGCTTAGTAATATTGTCATATGGTGGTGAGAAGGAAAAGCTCCCCTGAGACACTTGAGGCAGCATCAGTGAGCATTCGAGAACCATTCACAGAGCTCAGCGGTGTGATTCTAAGAACATCCATCGACCTCCATGGCTGCCGCCCGTGTCTGCACTGTAAAATCTCAAGCTGCACACGGGTTCCACATGGGCTGTAAATATAGGTGATTATCACCTCCGTGTCTAGGATACGGCAACCTGGCCCAAGGGGAATGAAAGCGGTCGACAGTTGATGCACTATAGGAGAGGAGGCCAAAGCCTGCAGGCACCCCAGTGTTACCCAAACAAGACCCAAGTAGCAACTCCCCAGAGAAGGCCTAAGAAGCAGAGAAAAATCCATGTGGGGAAACCACACAGGAGAGTACAGACAGGATGCAGGGACTACATACCAGATTCTAAATTTAGAAGAAACCTAAAGACAGGTTTCCTGGGTGTCCTTCCATCCTCACAGAACTAACACTGCCAGAACAACTTCCTGTTTTAAAAGCCAAGGCTCTGGGATCTCCTTGGCAATTAATTCACTCTTTTGGGCAACCAAGACTGGTCCCCCAATCAGGGACTGCCAGCAGTTTTCCCCTGATTCGTTCAGCCAAATGTATCTCACTTCTTTCCATAACCCACGATTAGAAAATCTACTTTGGACTAGAAATAATTTGAAAAAACACTTAATGATTGTATGTTGGTAAGCACTGTGGTTTCAATGTTAGCCAATGACCTCAGAAATATTAAAGCTTTACACCATCCCAAATAACCCCGTGCTGGACAAGAGGAAATCCAACAAATACATTTAAGCTAGTGAGAAACAATTAATGTCTGAATTCAAGGCTCAGCATAAGTGTTTGTGGATGCTCTGATCCTATCCATGTTGCCAAGACCAGAAACTGTACATTGTCTTTTCAGTAGGGTTCCACCTTCCGGGTCATTATTCTGTAAGTCACTTCCCAGTCTTACAACCTCCCATCCGACAGCTTTATCATCCCTACTAGTTATCCCCATTGGAAGGCACTAAGTCCAATAATCCGTGCCCCATGTCTCTGTGTTGCTGTCCCTGAATTGGGAAGTCTGGAATTCAACATAGTTTGCTGACACCTTGGCAGTGGGCAGAAGCACATCCTCACAGCTTCCCCTCCCAGGGTCACTCTGGGCCTAGGGACAGAGCTCTGTTGGTAGAGTGTCTCCTAGCATCGACAAAGCCCTGGCCCCAGCACCACACAAACCAGACCTGGTAGCACACACATATAATCCCAACACTCCAGAGATGGAAGCTGGAGGACCAGAAGTTCAAGATCATCCTCAGCTACTCAGTGAGTTCAAGCTCACAGGAGATCCCATCTCGAAACTTCCACCACTCCCACCATGCAGAAGGTGACTGGCTCACAGCATCCAGGAACACTTGAGGTCACTTGTCCCCAACTTCTGTGGGTTAAAGTCAACAAAGCCTTTTTCTAAACTTTCAGAAGTCTTCATCACTTGCAGTTTAATTGTTTGAAAACAACTGGACATACTTCCCACTGTATCAACCAGAGACCCTTAAACTGAAAGGAAATTCTGTAGGGTGGTGGAATTCCTTTCATTGTGACCTGATGGGAACAATGAGACGTAACTGGTTCTAAATGGAACCTTCAGTTGGACAACAAATCTTAAGTACTCACTGCTGAAAATTCCTCATCTATAAAGATATAAGTATAGAATGTGGGTTTTAAAGATAGATCTGTTTTAAAGACTGCCACTGGAGTACCACACTGCTTGTTTTTGTAGGCCAAGTTAAAACATATAACCAAACTCAAGCTTTTTGATGGGGACACTTCGTGCCCAGTCTGCCTATGAGCAGAAGCGTGGGCTGAGGAAAGAAAGACCTGTGAGCAGCTGATCGAGATGCAAACATCAATGATTCAGGTTTTACATTACCTCCAAGCCAAAAGGATAATAGACAGAGATCTGGTTACACCTCGGCTGATCTCTATCATGATGTCATTTACTCATCTGTCATGCTCATCTCCTGACAAGATCTACTTTCCTGTGCAAATCTAGGCCAGCTGCACGAAGGTGCGTTCTTCAAGTTCCTGAAAAGGATGTTTTGCGTTTCCGCCTGGTGTTGTAATCGCATTCCTGGAAAAAGTAGTCAACCCCCAGTACTTCTCTCTCAAGTACGATTATAAGGAGGAAACACGGGATATTAGCTTTGTGCCAGCTTCTGTTCCAGTCACATTACAGCTGGGACTTCACTGATATCTCTTAAAAGGAACCTAGAGGCAAGCACTAATTCTGTTTTCCATTTGAGGACACTGGGGTGTGGCTGGCTAGGTCATTTTCTTCTTTGCTTTTTTAGGTTTTTTTGTTTTTGTTTTTGACACAGGGTTTCCCAGTGTAATAGCCCTAACTGTCCTGGAACTAGCTCTTGTAGACCAGTCTGGCCTCAAGCTCACAGAGATCCTCCTGCCTCTGTCTCCCAAGTGCTGGGACTAAGGCCACACAGCAGCGTTCCATCTGAAGCCAAGCTATGAGCACATGGCCTGTGCCTGCTCCACTGCCAGGGATCTGTTTTGTTCCACACCTTTAAGTATTGTCCAGGATCTCACTGACTGTTGCATGCTGGTTAATCTTAAATGCCTTTCTCGGTCTATTTATAGATTCTTCTCAAATATACATCAATTATCCCAATCATGCCCACAACTCATTCCTTTATCTCTTCCACACCATGGTTTTGATACCTGTATCTAAATAAATTGTTAGTTTTTCAGGCAATAAAAATTCTTCTGTCATTTCAAGATCATCTATCATTTACTTCTGACTAGGAATTTAGAATGGAATTGTCTTTGTTCCATGCAGAATTAAGAGGGAAACATCACATGTGTTTTCTGGTTTACTCACTTCTCAGCAAAGGCTATGCCCTCAAACCAGGCATGGCAGTTCATGACTACTGTAATCTCAATGCTTTGGAGCCTGAGGCAGGAGGATCACAAGTTTAAGGCAAGCCTGGCCTATACAGTACATTCCATGTACAGCAAGACCCAGTCCCCAAATTGTTCCATGTGATTTCATGTCACTTAAAAAGGAATTTTTTTTCATACCTCCATATACCAAGTTCTCTACATGGAAAGGACAGCCAGGTTTCGGTGGATAGACAGGTCAGTGTCCACACTGAAAGATCAATGGGCCGATAAACTTTCTAGGAGATTTAAATTACTTGGGAAGAAGAATTTGGATTCTCAGATAACACCTTCTGGTAGAGCCACAACATAAATCACAGCAAGGGGCAACCATCATTGTATAATGTTGTGAATGTCATGTTGAAGAGGGAGAAGGTGTGTTTCAGATGTACCCTAGGAGGTAGCACTGTGGAGAATGCCAACATTCGCATCAATGCCCATACTGTCATCAAAGCACATCATAGCCAATGGCACCTAAGTTGAACGACCACAATGCAATGTTGTGCCTCTTTGCAAACATGGTGTGGTTCATCTCTGGGGTCTCACGCTGGAGGAATGTTAAGAATACCACATTGATGGGCATTGCAAATTCTTCTTACATTAGGGAAAGCAGATTCCCTCTGCCCAGTAGTCATTTGATCAGCAAGCACAGGGTCCAAAGCAACCGTGCATCCCTCACGGGGAGCCAGTGAAGGAGAAGGAACTCAAAGCAGGTGTTTGTCTGTTCTGGTGAATACTCCATTAAAAAGAAAAAGAAAAACAGTCAGAGGGGATCAGAGAATATAACAGCCAGCTCCGTGATTGGTGAAACCAGCCCTTCTCAAGTCAGCAGAAACCTGTGCCCTGAAAGAAGGCCCACAATGAAACATATTTCCATAAACTCTGTGCTCTCAATGGCATTGTTTTCAAAGCTCACTCTTTGGGAAAGAACTAGCAAGCAACAAAACCCAGCATTGCTTCCATGTCAAGCTCTGCATAAGATATTAATCATTAGCTAGCTAAAGCAGGCAAAGGCAGCTTTCCCATCACAGAGCCAACTAATTATCTTTCATAACTCTTTTGAGAGGCAAATGTAGCTGTAAACGTTCAAGTGAAAAACATGTTAAATGCATTTGGGTCTAGACTTTGCCAAGAAAATATGAGAGTCTAAGTGTACCAAATCCAAAGATCTTCCTAGCAGAATTTCAAATTGAGATTAAAAAAAAAATGTTCAGCCTCGCATTTCAATGCATCTTGATTTTAGAATTTGATGTCTGTACCATCGATGGAGGGTGAACGCCACTGTATAACCAAGACGCACAAGTGTTATATGGCGGGTGGTAATAACAAAGGAAATTATTAAAAAGTGGGGGAAACGCTTTTCAGGCATCTTTCCTCTTGAAAGGGGGCACACGGCTGTAAAGCCCACTATCCCAGCAGAAAACCCTAAAACTGGACAAGTCAAGGAGCAGAACAGAAAGCACCAGTGATTACTGGGAACCGCAAAGCCCTGGATGCAGGCAACATGTAGAGCAGGCAAACATGAGCGAGGAAAATCCAGGGCTGTCTGTACAATATATACAGATTTTTTTTCAAATGTAAATTTTAAAATGAATGCTGCTATTATGCCAGTGGTATAAAGGGAAGCAAAACGAGGCTGCTCTACTTCCCTTTAAACACAAGGCGCACAGAGAGGGAGGGATGTGAAAAGCCAATTCTTCGTCGCTCTCCATCAATTGCACTCAGTTCTACCCTGTGACACAGTCACACTGCAAAGCCCACTAGGCAGTTAATGGACATGATGCTGAGAAGCACTCTCAGGTCTTCCCAAGAAAGACAGGGGAAAACCCAAAGGACCAGAAAAGAAACTAATTTATTCTGCAAATTCTTGTCCTTCTATATAAAGAAATTTCTTCCAAATATTTGATTCCTGTGATCACAGTAGAGTTATCCCATGCCCTTGCCTGGTCTTGTCAGGATAACCATTACAAATTGCAATGAATAAATATGTTTTCTAAGCCTTGCAGCCTACGCTGACAATCTGTCCAAATGCAGAGCCGAGGGGGAAGCGACGTGGCTTTGGCTGTTCGCATCCATCTCTACCTATCACTCTTCCCACAGACAGGGTGGAAGTCCACAAGAAAACATCAAAAGCTAAAAATAAACGACTGGGCAATTGCTCAGAGAACAGGGTTAAGTGTGCATTCCCTCCCCCTCTATCACGTCCAGGTGGAAGGCAATGAAATTAAGAGCTCAGATCTAGGAATAAAGCAAATAAAAGGGCACTGCAAAAATATGTAAAAGCTGCTCATCAGTAAAACCCTATGCCCAGAACCATACACGGTCAGCGTTTAAAGAGCACGTGATCAGAAGGCAAGGAGTCACTAAGACATTGTCGCATGTGAGAAATAGCAGTGCTGGGGATTCTCAGCACTCAAAGAATTCAGTGTCACTCTATACAAAGCGACGTTACACCTTCTCTCAGAGGGGTTCACATGTTCATTCCCACAAGTCAATCGAATGAGTATTTATTAAGATCCATTGTACGCATTTTACTATATTCTACTGGCAGGGTACATAGCATAAAGATGAACGTGGCTGACACACAGGTGCACATACAAAAACCACTTGTGTGAGTTAATATCATTGTCTATAGAAAAGGTATAATCCAAATGAACTCCAGATTTGGAAACATCAAGAAAGCCAAGACTTTATTATCTCCTTGGTTTTCTTCTTGTTCTTTAGGTACTGGTTCAGTTTTTTTTTTTTTTTAAAAAAAAAAAGCACAAAACCCTTGATTTTTGAAATCTTACATATTCAAAAAGAGATAAGTCAGGTAACAGTCAGTTTTTAACTCTTTTACAACTTCAAGATGATTTGTCTAACCCAATTCTTTTAGAAACAGTGATATCTAATTGAGAAAAAAGAGGCATTTCATGAATACAAATTTATTTTATACTACACATTTATAACAATTACCTTTTAAATAAACAGAGCTTTTTTATATATATAAAGAGAGTAGGCATGGCAGAGGATTGTGATTGGTTACTTCTTTCTGGAACCCCCAGCATCTGACTCCTTTCTCTCTTTTGGAAATGTGAACACCGAGAAGAGTCTGATTCATACACCTCAGTGATGGAAAACAGTAGTGTTCCAGCTCCTTTGAAACTTTAGTCTATTCTCCAACCAAAAAGAGAAAGCAGGAGAAGCTGCATCCCACAGTGCGAACCAAAACACAACCATCCATTAGCACAAATTATGACATCACCAGTGGTCTCAACTAGAGTAACTGTTTCCCAAACTGCGCACTTGGCCCTGCAAGTAGCTTTCCCTTCATTACAACATTTAAATGAAAACCAAACCTTTGATGAAGTTCTAAACCACAGAATGCCCTAAGATTAGTAAAATTCTCAATTTGAAAGCCCCCCCCCCCCCACACACACACAATGCTCTGACTTGGTGTCAGATGATCAAGGCTGATACACCACACAAAAGCCCCTTGGTAAGCCTAGGATTCCAGCAGTGTATGCCACCTGCATATCTGCTGGCCTTTGCTTTCCTTCATTTCCTCCCAGTGCTCCTGCTCCTCTTCCCCGCTGCTGTTCTGGCCCAGCGCAAGCCAGCCAATCATCTCTTTCCGCTTCATAGTGCGCCTGCTGTAAACGGCAATCATCAAGGTAACATCAGAGAGCTGGAAGAGGGCCACCTGGAAGACAAAGGTCTCTTTGTAGACAGGGTTGGGTTGGCCGCGTCGAATGGATGTCTTGCATCGGGACATCTCTTGACCCACGCAGTTGAGGAGGAAGAGCTTTCCGTATGTATCTACAGGGAAAACAGATGAGAGGAGGGTGAGACAAGGTCCGCGCTTTCTTAAGCTGCACTGGCTTAGCTGTAATCTTCACGTGGGCTGCAAATTTCTCCTCACCATGGTAGCCTCAGGTCTGGATCACCACATCATGCATAGATTATTAAGGAGAAGGAGTATTGCCTGATATGTCTATTGTTTCACACAACTCAGTATGGTACATTATGAGGTTCGCTAGAAGCTCTGCTTGCACAGAGTATGTATGGAGGTACACAGAGAAATGTCCAATGGGCTGCGGCCATCCAGACAGAGCTTCATTTATGTAGAAAACTGAATATGCCTTCTTTTTCTCCATGTGTGGGATTTTCATTCAGAGTCAAATCACTGTTTTCTGTCTAGGATGAAGAGTATCTTCTCTTCTTGTTCTCCTCATAGTGCACACATTCTCTGAACCATCTCATGCTGGAACCCCAGCCCACAAGCTTCACCCCATCAACTCCCCTGGGCAGGCTCTCAATGCCCTGATACCCAGTGATCATCCACCTTCCCTAGCTGATGCCAATACTTTCTTTAGAAGCCATGTGATTCCACCTCTGCCAGCACCCAGGTTGACCCTACCACAGCACTCATGGTCACTACCTGGTTGCTCATCCACAGACTACCAGTCCCTCAGAGGTAAAGAGAAGGCTTGCCTTACATAGCACAGTACCTCCATGCCTGGCTTAGTTCCTAACCGGGGCTGGGTTTTCAACAAATAATTTTATAATGAACATCCATGACTAGACAGAAAGCCAGACCTTTTCCTCTTTTAAGCTCATGTTTTCAAACAATGAAACCAAGCAAGACCTCCCATTTTAAAACCCCCTACACTAGAAGACTATGAAGCAGCGACTAAGGCCTTCTTTTTAGTTACAAAAAGGAAAAGAAAGCATCCAAATTTTACTAGCATCATCTACTTTGGCTAAAACTCCTGAATGAATCATTACAAAGAAAATTATCCTTGAAAATGCGTGTTATCAAAATCATTTCACTGATCATTTTTGGACTTTTAACTAAAACTTTTGCTTCTAATTTACATGCATGCTACTATTAAAAAAAATCAAAATGTTAGGATGTTGCCTAAGGTCCATCATTCTGTACTTTCTGTTCAGTACGGACAGAGAGCTTAGTGTGTACAACTTGCTTTCCCATCAAGTCACCAGGCAAACTCTTTGAAAGTGTAAACCCAGATCTCTGTCATTTCCTCTCAGAGCACTGTAAGGTAGGAAGCAAATTACAACCCACAGTTTTCTTTGTACATTGATCTTTTTTCCTATTCTGGTTTGATGTGTTATTTTATGCACTTATCTGCTGAGAAACACAAGGTGTGAGATTACACTTCAGGTGTGAAAACACTTCTCTGTCTCAGAAACAGGGCTCTCCACTCCTCAAACTGTTCCACGGAAAAGCTGTCAACAAACCCACAATGGGGAATGAGCCTGTGCTTCCGCGGATGAACAGCAACAGGGACCCGGTAGGAAAGCTCACTCAAGGCGTTGATCTGCTCAGGCAATTCTGCCAGTTGGAGCAGTGGGGATGGAGTTAATCTTTCAAACAAAGGCTTGCTCATTTTGTAGAGAACATCCTGAGCTTCCGTCTGTCCCAAGATAGATCTCTAATTATACAAAAGGCCACTTACCGCTAACCTCACCACTGACTCTGGGGTGTAGGTACATGGCATGGAAAGATGAGCATTTCATAAGCAATGCAATATAAAGTCACAGAACCAGAGGAAGACACCAGAAGCTTTACTCAGCATGCCCAGGAACTCCTGCCTGGGTGAAACTGGCAGAGACACAACCTGGGTCTTCTGGGGTTCCACGACTGACGCCAGTGAGCACTATTTTATTTCTTTGAAATTTGATCACAGAAACTAAAACAATATTGAACAAAACTTTATCTTACTAAGATTCAGAAATCTTTATAGTGTCTTTAGTAGCCCAGATCCATCATCAAAGGCTAAATGGGTCAGAGTCCCTTGACATATCAGTGACTTTATCAGGTCATTTGTCTCATGGCATAAAGGAAAATGTCACTTGTACCCTAATATTTTGAATGTTCAAAGAGAAGTATGTGTCTGAGCTAGAAACAGAACTGTAGGCAAAAGTCTGAAGATGATCAGTGAAGTGGCTCTGATAATATATTTATATTTTATTTATAAGACATAATAACCCCAATTTATCAAGGCACAAAAGCACGTCATTTGGAGCACAGAAGGCATCATCTACCCCAAAGAAGTCACAGAAAGAGCCCACTCAAATCACCTGCCCATTTACAACCCAATATTCTACCAACTATTGCACCAACTACTGCAGTATGCCTTCAAGGGATAGTCTACCAACTACTGCAGAGCAAGCCTCCAGGGATGCTACTCCAACTACTGCATAGCAAGCCTCCAGGGATGTTGTGATGACTACTGCAGAGTGAGTCTTCATGGGACTGTCTGCCAACTATTACAGAGTGAGCTTTCAAGGGATGCTCTACCAACTACTTCAGCGTGAGCCTCCAGGAATGCTGTACCAACTACTGTAGAGTGAGAGAGCCTCCAGAGATGCTGTTCCAAATATTGCAGTGAGTCTCAAGGGATGTTCTACCAACTACTTCAGAGTAAGCCTCCAGGGATGCTGTACCAAATACTGAAGAGTGAGCCTCCATGGATGCTATACCAACTACTGCAGAGTGAGCCTTCAAGGGATGGTCTGCCAACTACTGCAGAGTGAGCCTTCAAGGGATGATCTGCCAACTACTGCAGAATGAGCCTCCAGAGCAGAGTTTTGTATGACTCAAATATCTGGGAAACTAGGGCAAATGAAAGGAAGTTGGCTATTTAACTCTCTGTTCCTTTTTAGTAGACTAGTACTTCTAAAGCATTTTTATAGATATGTAAGAATACAGAAACTAATATCACATGTTACCATTTGAGATGGCTAGCATTTTTCACTTTTGATACAGATATTTTCTGATTTTTTTTCTTTTAAGAAATAAGAAGTTGGGTATAATGGCTCACACCTGTAATTCCAGCACTTGAGAGGCCAAGGTAGACAGGCTATGAGTTTGAAGTCAACCTGGGCTTACATGGTGGGTTCGAGGCTACATAGACAAACTCTCTCAAAAGTAGCCATATTGAGCAGCACTGTTTGGCATGTTCAACTACTAAAGTTAGCTCATCACTTCCAATATATGCTTTTAGACATTTACCACATGTAAACAAAAGAAATCCAAAATATATTTAATGGCACTTTCGTACATTAACATATTTAACACTCTAGTGTATATCTTCCTGAAACATTTTCATATTTTGATAGCCATGTAGCAGTTTCATGATGAAAATATATTAATATTTTACTATATAATAGACATACATTGTCAATGAACAGCAAACAAACATCTTTAAATGAAAACCTGCCAAAGACCACCATTACAAGCCATCTCAGTGGAGGACACCAGCTTTGTCAAGTGCTCTCCTAGGCTTGCAGTTCCACACATGACACTTTGAATATGTGTTATGAAAGAACATACCTTTGAGAGAAGGCTTTTACGCTTGGGAGACATAAATACAATTAGAATATAGCACAGCCAGGACCCAGATAAATATATTTTTTTCACTCAACATTCAATTTTAAGTTTTCTCTCTCTCTATTTGTGAGATAGATGAGTTTATTTCCACATGTACTGCTCCAGTGTATCAGTGAATCCCAACGTGTTCATCCATTTTCTCAGAGACGGGATGTTTGTTTGTAACAACCAAGGAACGCAAAGGCTTCAGCATTCCACCTGCATTGTATTGATGTGGATGGATGTCTGTGTTCTCTGAGATTCTAGAGGGAAATCTTTGCCGCTTATATTTACTGACAATATTTTCTTCCCGTCAGTGGCTTCTGTTCTTGATGTTTTCACAGTGCCTTTCTTAGTATTGTAAAACTGATCGTGAAGTTTACACATGCCTTTCTTTCCAGGGGATGCTTTATTAGTTACTGATTTTTGCAACCAGGACACCCTACTCAAACCTCATAGTCCTCTTGTGCTTTGTTCCACAAATCCTAATTTTTCCCCCTTGATCTTTAATCTGGCTAAAATTAATGTTTTAGCGTGAGTAAGAAGCTATCTATTTTTTTAATAAGCTAATTAATTGTACAGTAATTAGCAAAAAAATATCACAATGTCCAATAGGTCTCCAGGGTTCAGGCTTGGTAATATTTATCATAATCAGCTTAAATTATATCTGCAGTTTTGGATAATCTCTGGGTCATGTTTAAAAAAACGTGTCTTTAAGTTTTCTGTAGGGTAATCGTTATGTAATCTTTAAAGCATGACTTTTAGTTACTTTAAGTTTCAGCTTGTTTTAATTGGCTCCTGGTCATGAATTTTAGATTCATCCTGTCAAGTTCAAAGTTTCAGTGGCTGAAAGTGTTTGCTACCAAGCCTGACAATATGGTTTCAATTCGCCAAAACCAAACAGTAGAAGAGAACAAATTCCCTCAAGTTGCCACGCCCTAGACACATATACATGATTAAAATATTTAAAATTTTTTGTATTGGAATTGTACTGGGTATATAGACTAATGTAGGAAAATCTGTTGTTACAACATATGCAATAGCTTCATCAATGAACATGGTATGTCCATCAACTTATCAATTTAGTTTTCTTCTGATATTTTTTTTCTCCCAAAATGCTTTCTATAATTTTCCCACTTGTTCTCAATTAAAGTTGTTCTTTGGGATCTCAGATGATGTATTACCATTATAATACTAATATTCTTAAACTTCGTCTTTTAACTTTTTCCGATGTATTTGAATTTGTTAAGTTGGTACAAGTATTACTTCAAATTCATACAAATTGTGAGATATTCTTGCTTTAATGCAAGAATCAAATTTTCTATATATAATGTTAGCTTCGTTTCTTCCTTTAAAGTTTTACCTGTTTTGTTGCTGTATCTTATACTATGAAGCTGCCTGGAATGTCACTGTCAGGTTAAGAAAGTTCCCTCTGGGCCCCATATTGGTAGATGTACATCTTTCTAAGACTCTCTTGGTACCAAGGAGACATGAAGACTTAAAACTAAATTCCTGCCAGTCAGACCCCAGTTAGACTCCACTCGTGAATGCTACCCACAAGAGACAGCAAAGCAGAAGAAAGCAGAAAATGGAAGCATTAATGGTGGACACGGGAAAAGTCTTGTCTAATGTGTATGAAACTCCAGAGAAAGACTCTGTGTATGCACAGGGCAGTGCTGTGAAGTCTGTGCTTCAGACTCCTAAAAACACTTTTCCCAGCGGTTATGCTCCAGTTTTGCAGTGACCGAGCTTAATAATAAACATCCTCTCACACGATGTACCTAGATCATTCTCTGTTTTCCAAGAGACAAAAATCTGACGGACACAGTAACTGGTAATCTCCGCAGGAATAGCGCCATCATGAAAAGCAAGTGTGAGAGTTGACTAAGAAGTCACAGCCAATTCATGAAGAATTTATCAAAGGGCAGGAAAAAAGGAGAGTGGCAATCCACACCCCCCAAGAGGGTACAACTCAGAAGGGAAAGCACACACCCGATAGGCATGTCACTCTAGGGATAGAGATTCTGCAAACTCCAGAATTTAGAAGTATGTATTTTGGTGTGGTTGGCTTAATTTGGGTGATAAGAGAGAAAAGATAGCCTTGGAAAAGAACCAACACATGTAGAACTGAACCATATTTGAGGAAATGGCATAAAAATTTAGACCTTTCAGTATTTAGAAATCTCATTGTTTTACATCTCCAAACAGTAAAAGGTAGATTTTTAAAGTTTGTGCCAGAGGTCTGCTAAAGGTTGCCAGGTGAAAAGTATTAGATAATTAAGGCTGTGGCCTTCCAGACAGTTTGAACTGGCTGGCCCATGGGCCTGAGTTCTGAATGACAGCCTATGAACAACACTGTCATCTTCAGTCACCTCTACAGTCAGCCGTTTCCATTCAAGTACAATCCTCATACAGCCTGACAAGGGACAGTTGGCAGGCTGACCAAGATTGCAACTACCCAGGTCCAGAACCAGTGTTATGAGTTGGCCCATCCCATCTATGATCTGCTAGAGCATGTGAAGGGGCCAGTCAAGCAGACCGAAAGCCGCAGGATCTCCACAACACAGGGCAGCAACAGGAGACCCAAGAGGAGCCCCACTGAGAGCTCAGCATGGGTAGTGTAGCAGAAACCAGAGGCCTTGAATCAAACCAACAACTCTTTGCAAAGAACACTTGTAAGTAAAGATGTATGGACAAAAGGGTTTACTGCCTGACTCCTGTGTCACACTACAGCTTCCATAATGAGATTGATTTTTTTTCCTTTTTTATTCTCCTCTTAAATTTATTTTGGGGGAGGTTGCAAGGGCAGAGGGTGAATATGAAGGGACAGGGAAATCAATGGGATCGAGCTGTATGATGTGAAAGACACAAAGAATAAACAGATCATGCTTTCAGGGATCATCTCTAAAGTTCGTTACTAGAGAGTATTTTAGATTTATAAACAAAATTTGACAGAAGGCCAAGAAAGTTCCCATATAGTCCCTGATCGACATACCTTAGTCTCTTAATAATATCTTCTTTCTGATTATTTTTCTTTGAACATGACATCAGTTTAAACAGTCAATCTTGTGTGGCCTATTAATCTGATTTTATAATACCCTCTGATACCTTTGTAATATATTTTTCCAGTACTTAGAAAGTTTTAAAAAGTAATTCTGAGGAAAAAAAAAGAATAATCCTCACCATTCCTGATATTGCTATGCCTTAAACATTGTAGTAACAACAGCGTGGCAGGCAGATCAATGGAGGGGAATGGACACCCTGATAGAAACCAATGCAGCTACAGCCACCTGATTTTTCACAAAGATGGCAAAAACACATATTGTAGAAAACATAGGCTTTATCAACAAATGGTACTGGAGAAAACCAGAGCTCTGCATATGCAGAAGAATGAAGCTAGATCCCTGTCTCTTGCTTTGCACAAAAATCAATTCAGAATGGATCAAAGACCTTAACGTAAGGCCTGAAACTGGAGGTGCTCGGGGAAACATGGCATGATCTAGGTGCAGGCAAAGACTTCCAGAAAGAACTTTACTAGCCCAGGAAAGAACGCCAAGAACTGACAAGTGAGAGTACATGAAATCGCACAGCTTCTGCACAGCAACGGTAGCAATCAAAGGAAGAGGCGGCCTTCAGAACACAAGAAAATCTTTACACATCTGACAGAAGCAGCTAAAATATACAAAGAATTCAATGAAACAGTGGGAAACCAAACAACCCACTCTATAAATGGGCTAATGAAATGAGCAGGCAGTTCTCAAAAGATGAAGTGGAAATGGCCAACAAGCACATTAAAAATGTTCAACATTGTTAGCCATCAGGAAAATGGAAATCAAAACTACACTGAGACCCCATGTCATCTCATTCAGACTGGCCGTCATCAAGAGAACAAACAAGAGATGCTGGAGAGACTGGGGAAAGGAAAACCCCTACAAACTGCTGCTGGGAGTGTAAACTGGTACAGCCATTATGGGAATAAGTGTGGAGGTTGCTTAGAGTACTAAAAGTAGACCCAGGCATATAACTGAAGGGTTGGAGTCAGTAAACCACAGAAACACTGGCGTACCATGTTTACTCCTGCACCGTGCCCAAGGTCCTACCTAAGGAAAAAGCAGCATATATAAATAATAAGACAACCATAAAGAATGAAATTGTGCTGTTTGCAGTAAAATGCATGTAACTAGAAGTCATCCTGTTAAGCAAAACAAGCCAGACTCAGAAAGACAAATACAGTGATTATATTTAATTTATAAATCTTAGATTTTTCTATTCCCAGAGCAAAAAAAAATCTATGTAAATATGTCATGAAAGCAGAAATAAAAAGGTCTAGTAAGAAGGGGGAGTGGCAGAAAGTTGTGGGGCTCAAAGTAAATGATAAATTTACATGAAAGCGTCCTTATGAAGCCCACTAGCTTTTTACAATGAATATTAAATCAATATTACAATTAAACATTACAATAAGTGTTCAAATAAAATCTACTGGCTTAACCATTTTTCTGTGGGACTGAATAACAGTGTCATTAAGTCATCTCCGCCACCCATCTCCAGAAGTCCTCCAAACCCAAAGCCTGAAATTCTAAGCACATTCAACACCACTCTCCTCCGTCCCTCTCATCTCCACCCTGGCAATGCAGCCCTACTGCCTGTCTGCACAACTCTCACTCCTCTAAATATCTCACGTGAACAAAATCACGCAGTAAGTTCTGTGTGCCTTATTTACCTAGTGTGATGTCTGCAAGGTTTAACACATATTTGGATTCCCTTCCTTGTATAAAGCTGAACATATTCTGTTTTAATGTATTGCCTATATTGCATTTTCCTGGTGAATGGTGATGTTGAACATATTTTCATACTACTGATGGCCACTGGTATGTCTTCTTTGGAAAGGTAAGTACTTAAGTCTTTTACCCATTTCAAAATCATACTTTTTGCTATTGAGTTTTAGGAGTTATCTATATATTCTCTGCATGATTTTTTTTATAAATAATGATTATTATTTCCTTTGCTTCATTATTCTACGGTCATCTCTTCTTTAATCTCTGTGTGAACATGTGGGTGAATGTGTAGATATGTATAGGCATGTTCATATGTGTGGATGTGTACCACTGTACATATATGGAAGTCAAAGAGCAGTCCCCACCTTCTACCTTGTCTGAAACAGGTGTCACCAGGCCATCTGACACATGAGCTTCTGGAGATGCTCTTGCCTCATCATAGGAATAGTGGGGTTACTGTTCCTATGCTTCCACGTCTCAATCCTCATGGATTCTGAGGATCCAAATTCAGGCCCCCATATTTGCACAGCAAGCATTTATCCACTACGCCATATTGCCAGTCCCTGCTGTTGCTTGCTGATTCCCATTTGTCTGTGTTTATTTTGCTGCCTGTGCCTTTAGTGTCAAGTACAAGAAATCATTGCCAAGTCCAACAGTGTGATGGTTTCGCTGTTCCCCTCAAAGAATTCGCATTTTAGGCCTTATGCTGATGTCTTTGATTCTTTCCAAGTTGACTTTTGTTTATGATGTTAGGTATAGATTCAACTTCATTCTTTTGCATGCATTCAGTTTCCCCAGCCCCATTAATATATATGTATATATTATTATACCACTAAGTGATCTAAACATCTTTGTCAAAAAGCATTCGACCATATGTGATCATCTCTTAAGCAAATGAAGATCTTAGAATCCTTTGATTGCCAACTCTCTTCCCATCCTTCACGTTACATCTGCCTCGGATCTGACTTCCACTCTGCTGTTTGATTCCCAACACTGGCCGTGTTTACTACTCCTGTTTTGTCTGACACAACCCATGCAGACTCACTCCCCTTTACGTATTTGTCAGCTCCTTTCTTCATTACTCCTTCTTGCATCTATTACTTCACTCTAACTCCTCTTTTACCCTGAAATACAGTATTCTGTATTCTTTCAGAGATTAATCCTGTCCAGCATTCAAGATAAAGTCGATGTTTCCTTTGCTCAGAGAACGAGGTGACATGTTTACCTTGTCAGACTACAGTATTAGTTTGGTGGTTCAGAAGTGCATCTCCTCGGTTAGTCTACCCTCATTCCTCTATCAGTAACCATGGTTTTAAATGCCTTTGTCCAGGTATAGTTGACACACAATGCTGCCTTTTCTTGCTGCTTTTAAGATTTTTTCATTTGACTAAGCTTGTGTCTCTTTGGCAGGCTTGAACTTGCCATGTGACAGATGATGACCCGCCATCCTTTTCCAAGTGTATGCACCACTATTTTTGACTGAGGCTGCCGTGAGGATGGAACTCACGGCTCTGTGCATGCTAGGCATACATTCTACCGACTTAATACACCTCCAGGCCACGTCTAATAATTTCTGACTTTATTGTGACAATTGGAGCTTTTCTAGAAGAAGAAGAATCACATAGGCACTTGGGTAAGTTAGCACCATATCTCAGTCTTCATAAGAACTGATCATCCTTATAAGCACACAGTGGCTACTAAAACACTGTTAAAATGGTTCTAAAAGAAGGCCTGGGTCCCATGCATACCCAGGAATGCCTTTTCCCTGTGCACTCTATTTCTATACTGCACCCTTAGCTTTCACATCTTCACGGCCAGCAACAGGCAGCATAGGTTTGCTTTTCTGTTTTTCTTTACTCTGCTATTGTCATGCCTAACGAGGTTAATACAGTGCTGCTGTTAAGTATTATCATTTGGGTTGTAATTATCACACGTGGCTAATCCTGTGCACGCTGAGAAGCTGGGGTGCTTGCTGGCTTTAACTGGAGGGGATGTCTTAATAATAGCTTTTGACAAGCCCCATTGTATGGGGCCAAGTACATATCCACACACAGTGCAGAAACACACTGTCGATGAAGGCGGAGCAGGAATGGAGAATGGGAAGTCGCCAGCAGAAGAGATGACTTCTTCAAAAGATGTCACTGCTTGCGTGTCTGTGGAGTCCCTTTGTTAATCTTATTTAATAGAGAAGGAAATTAAATTCGGAGAAGTTCAATCAAATGTCAAGGCCAAGCAATAACTGGGTGGCAGGCCTACGCTAACCACAGGAGATGTGTTAAACCTCAAGTGAATTGCTTTTCCAGGAAACCAAGTTCAAAAGACAATCAAATGTTTCTGACTGGTACTGATTGATACCTTAAGCAAAGGAATCTTTAAAAAACATGGGGATTTCAGAGAGCTTCCGGATACCAGGTCTTATTCTCTCACCTGTCCTCCAGCTGCGAACCTGGACTCTCCTTTTCCACTGGAAGAACTGTAGACCAGTCTATACCACCTTACAGGCAATGACAGCATTTCTGACCAGCAAAGGAACTATACACACTTTCTTATTTGTTTTTGGCTTAAGGCTGACACTATGGAAGGAACGGCTGGAATGTCAGAGCACGCCAAATTAGGTAAGGAACTTCCAGGTGGCCAAAGTGGCTGTTTCAGCCTATATTCCCGCTGTGACAGCTTTTCTCTATTGCCAACCTGCCTGCCACTAGAATTAGCTAAAACCCGAACGGCTGAGCACACACGCGAGGGATTTTTCTCAATTAAATCATTTGAAGTGGGAAGATTTTTTAATCTGGATCTTTGAGGTGGGAAGATCCTTTTTTTTTTTTTTTGGTTTTTTGAGACAGGGTTTCTCTGTAGCTTTGGAGCCTGTCCCGGAACTAGCTCTTGTAGACCAGGCTGGTCTCGAACTCACAGAGATCCGCCTGCCTCTGCCTCCCGAGTGCTGGGATGGTGCACGCCTTTAATCCCAGCACTCGGGAAGATCCATCTTTAATCTGAGCCACTTTCTGTTGGCAGCCTATATAAAAGATATGGGAAAAGGCAGGTCTTTCTCTTTGTGCCTACTTGTTCTCACTCTTGCTTGAAAGTCCATTTCTTCACTGGCATTAGAGCCTACTTCCTCGAGATTCTGAAGACCACCTGAGACATCCTTTCTCATAGATTGAATAAGTTCTGGATTCTTGGACCTTTCATTCATAGGCAGTCATTGTTGGATTAGCTGGACCACAGCTTGCAAGTTATTCTCTCTCTCTCTCTCTCTCTCTCTCTCTCTCTCTCTCTCCCTCCCTCCCTCCCTCCCTCCCTCTCTCTCTCTCTCTCTCTCTCTCTCTCTCTCTCTGTGTGTGTGTGTGTGTGTGTGTGTGTGTGTGAGAGAGAGAGAGAGAGAGAGAGAGAGAGAGGAAGAGAGAGATTCATTCTGTAAGTTCTGTTCCTCTAGAGAACCCTGACCACCATGAACATATATTCCCCACATCATGAAACCTTCTGGCTTTGGCCATTTGGTGATAAATGAAGGATAAGGAGACTCTGGTTGGCATGGTTCATAATTGGTGTGACTCATGTCTCCGCCATTGTTTTCCTTGGCCTGCTGAGTCCCCTCGCCAAGGATTTTGCCTTCAATGTGGGGGAACTGATTACAACTTGGCTGCCTGTTCCTCTAAGGCTCTTATAAAGGAAAAGAATTCCATCTACTCTTTTTCTATATTGCCTATTTTGCTTAAGGAGAAAAAAATTAAGACACCACAGCAACCTTCTGATGGGGTTAAACTGGCAAGTTCAAAGGTCTTTTGTTTTATGATACATCAGAAGACAAGAGATTGTCACGTCTAAGCCTCACCCTCTGTCTCTTTTCCGTAAGCTAAACCCTTAAGGATACTGCGAAGAAGAGAAGCTCCCCATGTTCAGGCTCAGCCTCCTCCCCACCCAAGCACCACTGCTCACAATCATGGCCACATGCAAGGCAGGCATGAGTTCCCTTTTCACAAGAGTGGAGACACCTGAGCTGAGGGTCTTAAGAGCAGCATTTTGTGACCCCGCCTCTCCATTTCTTAGGCAGACCTCTCCCCTAGCAGGCAGGCCCATGGGCATCCACTAAGGCAGGCAAGGGCTCACGGGCTGCCCTCTCCTGCTGTGGTCAGCCGTGCAGCCCGCATCCTTCTTGCCCTGTTTCTCACCCACAGCTCATTTATCGACTGACTCCTATCCTCTTTCTTTCTCCACCTCTTCCATCTCTGCTCAGTTACCTCATGCCACCAGATACATAACCGAAGTTTGCCTAGTAGATGTCAGCGTCGTTAGTGATCATGCCGTAATGCGCAACTAAGCCTGTCAGCCCGTCGGGTCCTTGAGAGGACCAGGAGGTCCCTTGCAGGAGCTCCACAGAGGAATTTTTTTTTACTTTCTCATCCCTTCCTAATTGGCTTTTCCTCAACAACCAGCATTTTACACAGACAAAAACCCCTTTGTTTCCACTGCGTGGTTTCAGTTTTAATGAAGAGCTTCACCACAGCCTTGCTTTCTAATGCTTTGGTCTCAGAGATGAATACGCCAGTCACAGTGAAATCGTGACATTATGCCTATAAAAAATTCTACACTCGTGTATATGAACTTAAACTTACAGAATTAAAACCATTTCCAAGTTAAGACTTACCCTTTTGTTCTATTTGGGTTTAAATACTTATTACAATAATTTCTTCTTTGGGCACACTTTTTAAATAGAATTATATGGAGATACAAAGGTATAACCTTCAGTATCACAGCTCTATGTGTATTATCCATACATAAAAATATATATTATTTTCAGATGAGGAAACAAATTCAGAATAGCTTAGTAACTCACAGCTAATAATTAGGAGAACCTGAAAGTACAGTGTGGTTTGTTAGCTTCTAGATGCTTCTTTCTCAGCCACCATGCTGTACTCCTTCCCTGAATTGGCTATACCATCTGCACACAGAGGAGAGCTTCCTAACTCGGACCTGAATGGGCCATGACTAAAATCCACAGCTTCATCGCTCTTTGCATTTCCATCACGTTCCCCAAATATTGTTCAGCTAGTACCAGATCTCAGCACCAGGGTAAAGGAGATTGGCAGGTGCTGCGGGGGGAAGAGTTTTAAATCAAGATCTTAGCAAGTACTGGGCTGTTGTAGAAAGAAAAGCTGGGTCTATCCGAGCCTCTAGCTGTACAATTAATAATCAGTACCTATTGTACATTCTAAATAGCTCTCACCTGCCTGAATGGAGCCATGGAATGTAGATTAGACACTGCCCAGTCTACTCCACTCCCCAGAGATCTGGGGCTTTCTCTGCTGGCTTTAACACAGTTTGTTAATGCATGTGTGTCGAGGGGAGTATGTTTATTTGTATGTGTTCAAGTTCACTTGTATGTTCACATTAATGTGAACGATGGAGAACAACGTCGACTTTCATCCTCAGGAACGTTATATACCTCTTTTTAGATAGGGTCTCTCATGGCCCTGGAACTTTCCAATTAAGCTATACTAGATGGCCTGGCCAGCAAGCCCAAGGGATTCTCTTGTCTTCTCCTCCCTAGCGCTGAGGCTACACATGTCCCACCATTTCACATGGGTTATGGAACCTGAACTCAGGTGTTCGTACTTACGAAGCCAAGACTTATCTAGCTGACCTAGCCCGTTAGTTCTCTTTAAAACTTTGGCTAGCAAGATAGCCACTTACAACAGATGATTGGTAGTCTACAGCACAGCAAAAGGGTGCGGAAATGAAAGTCTCAGATTCAGCTATAGGAACTCCTCACCTCGATCTCCCATGTGAAGCCAAAGCTCATCAACTGTCAGCATTGTATTGACTTTTGTCATTCTGTTAATGAGATTCTAGTTCCCCTGGGAAGCAGATTCCTTCCTTTCTACTTTCCCACCTTCAAAATCACCTTCTTGTTCAGGAGAGGCTAGAAATAATTCTGCAGTGTATTTATGACTCTCTTGCAGCTAGCATGCCAGATGCAAATTATGTTCCTCTAATTAGATGTATCTACACAAGGTCCCAAAAGCCAAAGTTTATCTTCCAAATCTTCTTTATCAGGTAACTAAGATCTTTAAAAAATGAGGTAATTTTGTAACAGTATTATTTCAATGTCCATAATCCAACTTCTTAGTTTGAAGGGCTATTGAAGCAACTGGTAGCAGTGGTTATTTACTCTTCTGAACCCTGACTTCCATCCAAGGGAAGGAAAGGGTTGTCCCGAGCATTTCTTCCTAACAGTGTCCTCAGAAGTCGTCATTTTCCTGCATTGCCCAAGATCTATGCCCTTTGCCGTATAGCCATTACTAACATCTCTGTGTGCTCGGTGTACATGCGGCACGACGCTAAGTCCTTCATATGAATTCACTTATCTAAATATCACAGCACTCCCATCAGGAAGGTATTGGTTAATATTTTTTCCAGGTGAATCAAGAAGAGTTCAGGAAACTGACTGTGCAAGATCAGAGCAAAGTGATGGGTAACAATAGAGCTGGAATTAAACCACAGTTTTCTGCCTCTCCCCAAAGTCAGGGTTGTGCCTCTGTACAGCCTGTAAAATATTGTCAGATTTCAATTCCCATGCATCTTACATTTCTGGAAATATAGACACACACATCATTCTAAATCACATCAAGATATATTTAGATAGCATAGAAGTTTTTCTTCTAATTAAATAGAAGCCATTAAGAAAGCCAGAGATATTGCTTCATGAAAACATGCCCAAGCCATACCAAGTCTATTTTTTTACCATAAAAAAATTGAAGAATTAAGATGAAATAGACAAGGGCTTTCCCTTGCCTCTGGAGATGCCAGCATTAGCGCAGCAGACATGTACTTACCGGGAGCTCGGTTAGCAGCGAGGTTGCGGAAATGGCTGCCTTTGATCATTTCCACAGATAATCGCCCTGTTGTGGCATTGTAGGACAGTCCCACCAACAGCTCTGGCACCCCTCCATGAGACAGGGACTGTGTGGATGAAGCACTGTCACTGTGAGACACCACAGATGGGCTAAGCGGAGACTCTCCACTCTGGAGGGGAAGAACACAAAGAGTTCATTGGCCCGTGCTGCGCCCCTCTCTCAGAGAAAGCTGATATTATGTTTGGTGAAATTGTGACCCGGTCTTAATGACTGCCAAAGACTACTAATGGGCACTCCGTGTGAATTACAATGTGCTGGGGAAAGCAGCCATGTATGAGATGGCCTGTGGTACTAGCCGACATATTTATTCCAAGAGTGCTCTCCATTCAATATTTCCTCTCTAAAGAGAGAATGGACAAAGATGTTATTGCTAGTGTAAATCAAACCTTCAAAGATACATGGGGTGTGAATAATACATTTAATATAGGCCAAGATTCCCTCCTGTGTAATTTGTTCCTGAATGTTTCTGTGGAACCTACCCACTCCAGGCCTGAGCTCTATCTCTGTTCTCTTCACTCTTGATGAATAAGGCAATACAGAAGATGTTTTGTGTCAAAGGTAAAAGAAATGGCCACTGGGTATTGGCCAGTATATGAAACACCTGGTGTCTGGTTCAGCTGCTAAGGAAGTGTATTCCATATAGGAACTTTTGTCTCCTATGAAAAAAAAAAGCTACACAGGAAGTGAGCACTTTTACTATTTGATATTTGGTAGAGGATCAGATACATGGACTGTGGATCTTGGTGACCCGGGCAGCAGCAGGTGAACCGAGGAGAGAGCCTGGGTTTTTTCTCATGTTTATTCATGTGCACACTTCTGAGTGCCATTGTTATGCACCAGACACATCACAAAGAGAACAAGATAGATGAAGACACTGATTTTCACTAAGGAGCATGAGCAAGCATCAGCCTGGCTAGAGCAAGCCAGCGGCCCCTCTAGCAGACCGCTTCCTCTGCGGGACACAAATGCCTTGGGACTTATCTCAGATCTGTATCTGAAATTATTTTCTAAACTTCCTGCCAGCATCCCAATAGGCAAGAACAATAAAAGGCATCAGATGCTGTGCATGTCCAGGAGAAGGCACCATCTTAACCAAATCATGTGTGTTTCTGTAAGAGCCTCCAAGCTTTCATGGATCATGATTTGTAAGCAGGATGCCTAGGGGGTTCAACAAGGGCCTTACAAGCTTTGATGCCCAGAAGTTAGAAGTACAACAAAGAAGCCTTTGCATCCTTGGGAGGAAGGGTGCCCATCCTTGTACCTCTACAGAAACCTCTACTGTAGTGCCTCTCATAGGACTGCTTCCCTACCCCTACTAAGTTCTTAAATCCTTACCCATTACTTAGTAGCCCCTCCTGCATAGTTGCATATCTGGTGTATAACCATGACCAACCTTAGATAATAAGTGAGATGCTTTCCTCCTTTAGACTGGCTCCTTCTCTCCATCAGCCTGTGCCCCCAATCCAGAGCCCAGGGTCTGGCACTGACAAGAATGGGTGTGGCCATACTCACGCCTGGACCTCACAGTGCAGCGGGTCTCTTTTTGACTCTTCTCTGAATTCTGTTCTGTACGATTTCATGATTTGAAGTAAATGAAGGATTTGGGTAGGCATGAGACATGATCTGGCTTGTGCTTTCTTGCGCTCATTCTAACCCTTGTGTCAGAAAACAGCAGAGATTTAGAGGCCACCAGCAGGGGACTATTCCACTAGCCCACCAGAGAGCCAGGCTCTGCTCATATCTAAAGAGAAGGCACAGCTTTCAGAGAGAGGTCATAGGTGAGCGCTACAGTTTTGGAGCTGGCGACTGGAAAGGCGAGCTTGCCAGCAGGCGGGTCTCAGAAGACAGTAGGTGGCATAGATTTAGAGAGGCGAAAATGAGGGTTTCCAATATAAAGATGTTCAGGCAGAATTAGAACTTCAGACGGATGGACCTTCCTGGAACGCTTTTTTTTTTCCTCCACAATGCCTGTGTGTGCCTCCTTTAGTCTTGAAAATCCACCCACGCATGTCACCAGTCTTGTTCCCTCAATTGTTTGAGCTATGTGGGTTCCTTTCGGGTTTTTTTTTTTTTTCACTGTCTCAAAAGAACCCTCTCCTGGCCATTCAAAGCCTGCCCTAGCCTGTGGAGCTCTGTTTACCAAGGCCTGCCTGTCAACACCCTCCTCCACTAGACTAAGGGATAATAGCTTTCTCCTTGCTTCTGTAAGCTATTTGGCTTATGTAGCACACACCAGGAAACATCTCCGGATGGATGACTGATTGGTTGACTAACCACAACTGCCTGTTCTTTCTGCGCAGTTTTGTAGAAGGAGCTCTTCACATCGCGTGACAGATAACCTAAAGCAGCAATGGGGCCGGCCACCTCTCAGACCTCCAAGCTATTGAAGCCCTAGGAGTAAGACACACGGTAGGAGACCAGTCATAAGAACAGAAGGTCTCGGAAGTGTCAGGCATTCGGGGTTGCTGTTGTAGGATGCTTTTGAGTGCTCGCTGAAAGCCTTGCCTCAACAAGTTCAGGCATACACACCTGTAATTATGGCACATAGGAAGGTACGGCAAGAGAATCCTGAATTGGAGGGCATCCTGGGCTACAGATGAGTTTGAGGCCAGCCCAGGCTGCATAGTAAGACTCTTGTTTCAAGAAAACAACAGCAAAAGAGTACCATGTCTGAGAATTATTATAACGTATCCTGGGAATGGGAGGAATAGGAATGCTTATCCACCAAGTCAAAAGCCTCTCCCGGTCTTCCCATGCCCTCTACCATGCTGCCACTATCATTTCCCAAAACGGGTGGAGAATATGTCCATCAAGTTACCAGATGACAGGCTTGGAAGACCCACTGTGCCTGACGCACAAACGTGGCTTGCTAACGAGGAGGAGAGCCAAATGTAAAATTAAATTAACAACTATGAATCCACAAGCCGAACATTGCAAATCAAGGGCGGGCAACCCCAGGTCTTTGAACACATCACACCAGCAGTAGCACCATTTAATATACTCACACTTATATTACTTCTTGGCTCCAGAACCAGAGTCACTTTCATTTCCCCTTCTGGGTGCAAGTGGCTGAGACAGAACAGCTTCTCTCCCATCATCCTCTCTCGGGTCATCTTACGGGCCGCATAGAGGCGGAATCGGACGGCACAGGCAGCCACATCCCTGGGCTCCAGCTTGGCGAAGATGACCTTCTCCTTGAAGACGGGATTGGGCCCTCTCTGGATGTTAGTCTTGCCCCTCTGTTTCTTACTGGGCAGCAGCACTACATGGACTTGCCAGGAGTTGACGCCACTCCGATCCTTATCTGGAAGGCCCTGTGCTCTCACAATGGTCACGGTGAGCTTCTGGGTTACGGCTCTGTACTCAAAGACGATATCTAGGTAACCACATTTTGAGATAGGCTCCAAGAGCTTGGGTGGCACCTGCAGACTGGTCCCATCCTGCTGCTGTTACAAGCAGAGGAGAAAAACAAAAAATGAGGACAGAAAATGGTGATGACTTGTAGCATGTTAGCAGGTCGCTGCCCCTCGGAGCTTCCTTGCCTCCCAAGCTTTCTGACTGCCAACACATGACCTTCTTCTGTGTTAGGAAAGCTCTGAGTGCTAAGCCCCTCTTTCCAAACTGTGACTTCATGGAGAACACAGTGCCTGGCATAGGGTAAGTTTTTGAGGATATTTTTGTTAAAATAAACGAAAGAGACACATCTTTCAAGTTGCGTTAATGTGCACTGCCTCACGAAAACGTACAAGTGCCCGCTATGGTTGAAGCCAACTGAGATATGAAGTCCCTAATTAAGTCAACTACCAACTGTGTAAATGCCAACAGGCAACTTTTGAGTCCCAGGGAGTAATTGCTAAGCCTGGAACTGCTGTTTGCGCATCAGAAACTTCCCATGGGCAAAAATCCCAGTGGGGGGCAGGGTGGGGCCTCAAACAACTGATCTTTCAGTGTGTTTTCAAATTTCCTGAGAGAAAAGACTAACAGCTGAGCTTCTCCCCTAATGGCCAGCTGAGTCACTCAAGGATTCTCATTAAGTCAAGGGCTGGGGCCAGAGACTGCATTTCTGAGATGCTTGCCAGAGATGTTGGCCACAGCGAGCCCAGTCTAAGCAGATCATTCAAAGGAAAGGCTAAAGAGATCAGTCACAGCAGTCAGCAGAAAGCACCCCTGGAGCCAGGAAACCTGGGTTAAAATACTGACTCTGTCACTGGTTCTGTTGGGTCCTGGCCAAACTGAAGAGCTTACATTAGTATATGCCTACATAAGAATGTGGGGTTGGGAAGTTTTAGCAAAAATGAAAATTCCTCTTCCCACCAGACTATCTATTCCCTACGCTGGCATGGAGTTACCGCTTTTTAAGGATGCTTGTCTCGTTACGGAATGTCACTCTTGGCCGTCAATTTACATGTAGCTATTCATATCTGATGCCCTTACTGGAAGACTAAACTGAACACAATTTACTGTAATGACCACCACACCAACAAATTACTACGTCAATATATTTTTGAAAAATTCTTCGCTGAGGGCCCGAGTCTTACCTATAACTAAAGGGGTGTCACTGTGAACCCATTCTTAAAGTAAATCAGTTCTTTATCTATGGAATTGAACTCTAGATGTTGCTAATTCAGAGCCTGCTTCAAAAAAATTACAATAAAATACCTCAATATGCACATTCATCCTCAGAACTTTCGCACATAGTCACAGGGGAAGCATACGGGGCTGTAGAACCAAATGTTCTTTACATGTCAGGTCTTTAGATATTTATAAGCTCCATAACACTGGGCAAATCATCTAATACTTTCCATTATTTTTCCTTAGTAGTAAAATAATGATGATACCCACTACATAGGGATGCTGTGCACTTGACATATCGAAGACATCTAATAAATGCCCTTCCTTTTTAAGATTCAAATTACTCTGTCAAGAAAATTCAGCTTTCTTGTAAAATAAGGGAAGTTTCTTCTATCCTTTTCCCTGCGCATGCAATCATGCATGAGCTTTCTATTCAGAGGTACTCTGTTTCAAGTGATAGCAGTCGTTGCTATAGAGACTTCTGAATACAACTGACTAGTGTATATATAATATTAGAAGCGAGTCTCCAAGGAGTTAGGCTAACTGAAAAACCAAGGCAGAATCTTTTCTTAAGCTCCTGTCTCCCCTTAAAACTCCCATCTAGTTTAACGCACTCTTGATCATCTACATGACTTGCCTAGATGCGAAGCATAATAGTTAGCCTCTTTTAAGTTCTTAATGTCAGGTACCACATCAAGTCTGCGATAGACTTTAAAAGGCAGTTCTTGCACACCTCAACTCGCCTTGAACTCAAATCTTGTTCCAGTTTCCTCTACAGGCACAGCACACCTGGGCTCTAAGAAACTGCAGCCTGGCACAACCCAGCAAGTTCTTACCTTCTTTTCATAAAATATAACGCTCAGCTCTCATCATTGGTCCATTGGTACCAAAGCTTAGAAAGTATTCTGGTTCCCACCATGTTTCAAAATGCCAGAATGTACTCTCATTAATACTCCATGCAATAAACTTTCTCCCATTGGCAAGATGACTAGAGAGCAGGTTATAATTTCATGAAGTATGTCCCACGGGATAAAGCAACTGGTAATACTGGGTGGTGGCCAACTCAATGGCACATTCACATCTGTAACCTTTTTCTTTCTTCCCTCCCCCTCATTCCCTCATCCATTGAGAATGCGCCCAATAGCAAGGTAGGGAACAAAAGCCTTTACCTTTGGCTCTGTCTTACTGGGGAACCCAACTAGGAAACACTGTGCTTTCTGATGCTACTATCTGCCTAATGAGCTGTTATTATAGCATCTCCATTTCATGGGAAAGGAAACCAAAGCTAAAATGGGCTCTGTGTCTAATACCCTTCCAATCCCAGGGTCACAGCATACCTTACCTAGTATTGAATAGTCAAAATCTCAAGCCTTGGGTTAAGCCACATGACCTACTTTTTGCTGCCAAACTTTTCACTCTAGATGCTCCTATGTGCATAAGGTGAGTGAGACGAGGAAGGAAGGCAGTAGGGATGGAAGCTGGATGACAGTACTATAATGACCTGACATTCTATTTCAGGTCTCTGCTCTTGACATTAGGCAGGAGTCACTAGCCTCATCATCTACTCCCATGCCAAGGTAAAATGCCCTGGTGATAAGGATCTCCCCGCACATCCATCAAGTTATCCATGATACTCCCTGAACTTGCAGGCATGTGAGGAGTCTTGGGCAGAGCTCTACTGCAACTGCTCTGAGAACTCTGGGCGAAGCACAGCCCTGGGCAGCAGCTGGGCTCCCAGTGGGCCAATTCCAGGTATTGCTCATGAAAACTGGGCTTCGCGGCCTCTCCCTGGGTTGATTTGAGACAGAGATTTGTGGAGGTTTGTATTTTCATAGCAATTAATTATTTCAACACACATTACCTATCACCAGGCCACCAAAGGAGCTCCTTGTATGGGTACTGTTAATACTGCTAATCTGTTTGACCTTCCTGCAAGGTAAAACTCTCTTCCTTCTTATCCCCATTTGGCAGATTTTAATTAACTTCTCAAGGCCAACCAATTAATCAGTAGAAAGCAGAGAAGAAAAGTGGGACACCTGGCTCTCTCTGTACGTTTGAAATTGCCAGCCACCTTCCCATTGTTTTTTTCCTACCAAGCCCTAGGTCTGCGGGAGAAAGTCAATGGCCTTTGCCAGCTGAGGGTAAACTAGAAAATCCATGATCATAACAGGTAGCCACACCGCACGAGTGCTTTCCTTCTGAGACGAAATAAATGATTCCTTGAGCTCCCCTGTCCTGATTTTCCCCTTTAAGGTGGAAATGCTTGCATCAAACTGTCAAAACCCCCGTAAGTTTAAAGATTTTCTGTCAAACTGAAAAGGCTTCCTGTTTTAGTAAGATAGTGTTGATGTCATCTTGTGGCCCAAAGTAAATGGATCCATGATACGTTCTGGATGCCAGATACACCAGGGAAGACAAGGTTCTTAACACAGCTAAGAGACAAATAAATCAATGCTTAAGAGGCAAGCTACGCCTGCAGAGCAGCCAGTTACGGGAACTGCCTGGGCTGGATCTGAAGTTCTACAGTAGGAGCACCAAATTACAGTTTTTGTCTCAAAATAGATAGGAGGTTGAATGGCGCACACGGAGCTGTCTGGGTATTTTTGGAGTCTGAGAACATTCAGTTCCCTCAGCATAAGTCATCTATTAAAGCACCAGGAGGCAGGGAAATGGGAGGTTACGTGGAGAAGGCAAGCCCAAACCTAATGGCACCATTATCAGGGAAACAGAGTTATCAGCGGGCAGGTAAATAGTTCTGGTTTGTTTTTTGCAGCGAGGGAGACAAAGGGAATATTTTTAAATACTGTGTGGGATTCGATTTGATGCTGAGCACTGACACCATGGGAGAGCAGACTTGCATTTTGTTTCTGTCTTTTTTTGGTTTTAACAAAACTGATGAAAGCCAGTGGCTTTGGGTGCCTGTGTGGCAAGGATAGGCTCTAACAAGCCATAAACCAGGTATCTGAGTGTCCATTTCTGGCCCTCAGCAGAAACAGCCTCACAGAGGCGCCAGGACACGCATGCAATCATGTGCACACAGGAATTCTTACACACATCCTACATCTTCCCACTAACATGAGAACAGCAAGGCTTTGGAACATGATCTTCTACAATTTTCTTTTGCATTTCTTTAAGCATTTATTCACGGTGAACTCTGGGTCCTTCTAGAGAGATTCACCCCCCACTACCACACACTTATTTCCTCTGGTTGTCGTAATCAATTTATTCTATACTTGCATCTCCACACATCATATGGGTCATATGAATATTGACTACTCAATGTTTATCTAAATTGATTTCAAATTAGATATTAAATACCACTAGCTAATGTTTCTTAATATCAGGGAATCATAGAATGTGTGGATCTCACAAAGAACAATCAGAAATGCCTAGGAGATAAAACAATATTTGTAAAACCCCCGACTGTAGTAGCTGGGGTCCCTCTCCATCATGGCTGCCATCATTGTCATGATTAGTCCTACCTCCGACATAATAAACAAGCTTTAATTGGAAGATAGATTCATAAGTTGCATCTTCCATCAAATGTTTATTGCAAAAAGCAATATCAATGGCCAGAGTATTTTTACCCTCATTGCTACCTCCCAGACCTTCAACTCAACTCAAATCTACTAGGATCCTCATTACAATTTCATGTGTACTTTCATTTTGAGGGACATTTACTTTAGTTAAATTATCCAGTAAGCTTGATTTTAGGAATCAAAGCTGAAGATTTGGAGTGTGATAAAATATCATCCACTTTTCCACAAAAGAAAGCAATCAGGCTCTCCAAAGATCTGCAACCCCCTTTGTATGAGAACAAAACCCTGTGAAAGTTTATTCCCTGACAGCTCTTCTCCATTCTGCCAACCATATTCTTTTTCTCCTTCCATTTTGAAAGAAAGTATCTGTGATTCTTTTATTGCCATTCACAGAGACTCTGGTCACCTAGACAAATAGAAGGTTTTCTAGACCTGGCAATACTTCCTGTCTGGAGATATCCGATGGGATGGCGAGGAAAGGACTGAGTGCATGGTACTGAAACAAAGGATAGAAAAAACTTGCCAAAAAAGGAAAGAAAGCCAACAACTCGCCTCTGGGCTCCACACAGAGGAGCTGTGGGTGGCATATGAATCTTCAAAGCCCCGATTAGTAAACACGGTCTCCGCCTCCAGGATGCTCTCCACACAAGGACGACTGAGGCTTCGGACCACGCCAGTCTCTTGATGACAAGGGCCATGGTGTCTGGTGTCTCTGCTCTCACAGGGAGACTGTGAGAGGGTAGAGATGGGCTGATCTTCGTAAGACAGAATCTCAGAATAACTGAGTTGGCTGGTTCCATCCAAATCTAAATTTGCAATATAAAATCATTTCAAATACATTATATGTCATATCTTTTGAGCTAGAGAAATTGAACAATAGTAGCTACAACAGTCAAGACTACAGCAACAAAACGTATAATAATAACATCCACAAAGACAATACTGCCCACACCACATGATGGATAAACATTGTCCCTGTACTCAAAAAGACTACTAGGTTATTATGTGAAATAAGTAGGCTTAATACTTTATGCATGCATGCTTGTCTGTTTGTGTTTGCTGGTGGGCATGCATGTGTGGCCATGCATGTGGAAGCTGAAGGACAACATCAGGTGTCATTCTTAGGAATGCAATCCACCTTTTTTAAGACAAGGTTTCTCATTGGCCAAGAGACAACCAATTCAGTTACACTGGTTGACCCATCCCTAGAATAACAAGCATACAACACCACACTGCACTTTCTTATGTGGGAACTGGACATTGGACACAGGTCTCCGTTCTTACAAAGCAAGTTCTTTATAACCTGAGGCACCCCCGCAGCCCTGGTTTAATACTTCTTACTCCTTAATATTATGAATATAAAGAATGGCTATGGCAGATGGTGGTGATGCACATCTTTAATCCCAGCGCTCAGAAGGCAGAGGCAGGCAGATCTCTGTGAGTTCAAGGCCAACCTGGTCTACAGAGTGAGTGCCAGGACAGCCAAGACTATACAGAGAATCCCTGTCTTGAATCCATGCCAAACAAACAAACAAATAAATAAGAAAGATAAAAGTATTAAACCAAGTCTTGGAATGTCTGAGTTGATAAAACTTACAAATGCTTTGTAAGTACAGAGACCTAGGTCCAATGTCCAGTACCCATATAAGAAACTTAGTGCTTTTCTTTCTCATCCTCTCTCCCATTGCCTCCAATCCTTCTTCTTGTCTTTCCTTTCCTCCCCCATATGTCTCAAAATCCTATCCATCTGATTCTATACCTTTAGTGTCAGCAGACAAAGCAAACCCGACAGGTTTCTCCCAAACAGTGCTTTCAGCCCTGACATCCCCACCCCAGGTAAGATGTCTAACCTCTTTAGCCCCCAGTTATTCTCAATACTCCCCAAACTGGGATGCAAGAACATGAGAAGCATAAACACAGTGAGCGGGGCAATATACTGGATGGTTTTGTGTTAACTTGGCACAAGCTAGAGTCGTCAGAGGAAGGAGCCTCAGTTGAGGAAATGCCTCTATGAGATCCAGCTGGAAGGCCTTTTCTCAATTACTGATCAATAAGGGGAGGGCCCAGTCCATGGCGGTAGTACCATCCCTGGGCTCATGATCCTGGGTTCTATAAGAAGATGGGCTGAGCAAGCCACGTGAAGTAAGCCATTGAGCAGACCCTCCATGGTCTCTGTACCAGCTCCTGCTTCCAGGATCCTGACCTGTCTGAGTTCCTGCCCTGACTTCCTTCAGTGATGAACAGCAAGGCGGAGGTGTATGCCTAACAAACCCTTCCCTCCCCAACTTGCATTTTGGTCCTGGTGTTTTGTCACAGCAACAGAAACCCTGAGACAGGCAGCCAATAGGCAACCTAGTTCAGCTCTTCTGTGCCCTTGCAGTTCCTCAGATGAGCTGCATAGCATTCTGCTCCAAGAAGACATCAACACAGTCTGTCTGCTGCTACATTTCCACTAAACCTTTTGAATGACTTCCCAAAGTAGTCATGTAGTGCCTACTTGAAGCAGTCAGGTAGAAAATCATGTGGAATCTTGGTAACAGTAATGAACTAGGATAGGGTTGATACATTGATTCAAGCTCAAAATACATGATGTGGGGCTTAGAAATGGCTCAGAGGCTTAAGCACTTGTCTTGAAATCATAAGTATAGGAGTTTGAATGCCCAGAACCCACGTAAATGTTAGGTGGGCAGGATGGCACATCTGTAATTCCAGTGTCAAAGTGGCAGAGACAAGGGATTCCCAGAACAAATTGGCTGGCTAGACTAAGCTTAGTAGCAAATTCTGAGTTTGACTGACCAACCCTGACTCAATGACTACAGTAGAGAATGATCAGGAAGTCTCTCAACATCAGCCTCAAACCTGTACATACATGTCCATACACAGGCACAGACACACACACACACAAATATATTATATATAATAATAAACTATAATCATAAATATAAAATATATAAGGTATAAATATAATATATATTCATTCTCATGTATATTTTAAAAAAATACTATTCATGGAGACCAAATTAGCACAACTTTGGACTCTGTATTCCTAGTTTTTCAACACCACTCCAGTCACTGAAAAACTCCTCTCTCTATTGTGTTATTCTTAAATATTCAGCCCAGGCTCCTAGGAAACCCTTTCACAGGATGCCACAAAAAATGCTAGATTCATACTTTCAGTTGTTTGGCAAAAGACACTTTTTTAAATGCCACAGCAAAACGACAGAATGAGGGAAACTTCTCATGCAAAAACCTACAACAATAAAGCAGGATTTTCTCCTAAGTCTCTAATTAGCACACCCATTCCTCACATACATGAACAGTGAGATGTCCTATTAAACAGTGAGCCATCTATCAATGTGTGCAGCACCCAGCAGGACTTCAGCACAAAATCTAACTTTGCCAAGAAATTATCCCTATAAAATTGTCTCGTGACTTTAACTCCTATGGCGTTAATACCTAGATCAGTAATGTGGGACTTTCAACAGCTGCATTAAGGCTTGAAACATTATTCATAACTGAAAAAATAGAACTGTATTAATGTAACAAAGCACTTGCCATGACAGACAAGCAAGGGATGAATTAGAATATCAAGTCTGGTCTACAAGCTAAGTAGCAACAAGAAGGAAAGGAAATGGTAGGTCACCTTTCTATACAACAGAAAGGTTCCCTTGCCTTTAAATGACAGAGGGTCACACCACCTTAAACACATATGTGAAGGTAACAGCCTATTGTCACAGAAATAGATCCTGGATTCTCAGAAATTATATGCCACAATTGTGTGGTATCAAATATATTGATGTGATTAGATACAGTATTCAAGTTGTTTGGTTTATGAGTGAGTCACTTTAATGGAAAACTATTATCCAGTTACTGTCTTCCATACTCTGTATCTCGTCATATATAAAGATTTCCACTTACTATCCACAGTGGCCCATCTGTATGACATTTTCACTGGGTTATGGATGCCAATCATTCAAACACTAATAGGAATTGATGGGACATTATTTTGCAGGTGTGATTGAAGCAGGAGACAATCTGTTAGTTAAAAGATTGAAAGAGAACTGAGGCTTCCCTGGAGAATTGTATCTAAGAATGAGAAGGTGCAGCTCATATCTGAGAGCCTGCAACTACTTCTTCACAGCCTGCTCCAGGGAGGGCAAAGCTGGAGATTTATGTGTCTACTCAGTGTGATCAGATCAGCTAATTTTTTGAAAGTAAACTCTTGCATGTGTGTGTGTGTTCCTACTCCCATGTCTCTGGTTGGTACATCATCCCAAACAAAACTGGCTACAGACATCGGAGACATGAGTTGTTTTTAGTGATATAAAAAACACAATATCTATCTTTTATAAAACATCTCAGTGAGTATACTCAAGCTTTTAACATTGTTGTCATCTACAAAGTTGACACTCAGAAAGCCCACAGTAGTATTATGAATATTTTTATGCCTCATAATTTTTAAAATAAGTTAATTATTTTGCATTTGGGGTATATTTGTAACTCTCCTGAACCACATGTAGCCCACGGGCTGCAGTTAGAGATGCTGATAACAAGCAGCTATTCTTTTTTTTATTTATTTATTTTTTTTTTTTTTTTGGTTTTTCGAGACAGTGTTTCTCTGTGGTTTTGGAGCCTGTCCTGGAACTAGCTCTTGTAGACCAGGCTGGTCTCGAACTCAGAGATCCACCTGCCTCTGCCTCCCAAGTGCTGGGATTAAAGGCGTGCGCCACCACCGCCCGGCCCTAAGCAGCTATTCTTAATTAGCTTTAAGGTGACTACTCAACACAAACCAAAAGGGCACACCCAACAAGTCAACAATTAAGCTATAGGCTCACACTCTGCCTGGAATTCAAGCCTTCTGTTACAAGAAAAAAGAACTCATGAACTTTCTAGGTAAATAGACGAAACTAGAAAAGATACTATTGAGAGAGGTAACCTAGGCCCAAAGAGACAAACACTGAATGTTCTCTTTTATTGGTGGCTCCTAACTCCTAATCTTGAGATATAAGTATATAGTAGTATACTATACACTATTATATGGTAATAACCACAAAAAGCAGGAAGGAAACATGGGATCACTGCCAGGACATGGCATGTAGGGAAGCAATAGAGAAGGGAATAGCATATCACAAGTGACATAATCAGGAAATTGGGCAAAGTGAGGGTTAGGGAAAGGAAGGGAGGTAAATACAGAAGAAGATGGGAGGGAGGTCAAGGGGAATGGCCTGATAGGGGATCTGGGGGAGAAGGGACTCTGGAAGAGGGAGGGAAGTAAATGCAGGAGAAGGAATCAGCACATAACAGGCAAGAGTGCTGTAAAATGCCATTTTCTGGCCATACCATAGCCGCTGTTCTCAGGCACTTGGCATCAGAGGCTACCTGCACAAGACCTGAACAAGATCAAGCCAGTCAACATTGGAGCATGGATAGGGGAGGGGTCGGAGAGGCTTCATTCCTAGTTAAGGAGCTACCGCAGGTGATGGCCGCTGAGGGAAGGGGAGTCATTGCTCACTGAAACACTGAAGATTACCCATGCTCCCATGAATGGCCTTACGGTCACATTCATGTGTGCAGGACTAGTTGGGCTCAGTTGGTTTGAAAGGGAAAAAAAGAGGATATGAGGCTGGTGTAGTTGTTGGAGCATAGGAGTTGAAGGTGCGTGTGAGATCAAAATCTATTGTATACATTTATAAGATTCTCAACGAATAAATGATTTAGTGAAAGAATGCGTTGGCAACAGTGTAAAGCATAGGATAAGATACCTGCAACTCATTCCAAATAAAGATTTCATTTGGATTTTGAACGTTTACTTTTGCTGTCCAACATTTTAATGCACTTTTAAACAGGAAAAATGGTCTACAATTAAACTGAATCTAAGCAAAAAATAAAATAGCTAAACAGAAAGGAGGTGAACTATAAAGAAAAATTTATTCTTTAAGTAATTCCACTGGCATGATGATGGATAAAAGGAAATGGCAGGAAAAATAAGCAATGCAAACATTAATCTTCCCACAGCCTTGATGGCCTCAAATTTAGCATGCAGCTATTTCTATAAAACCCTTTGGATTTTCTTCAGAATTTACAGTAATTCATCCAATGTGGTAGACTCTGTCCTCTGTCCAATAGAGAGAATTTTATCTTTTCTATCACTACCTGTCAAAAATTCAGAATTACTAGTTCTGACAAGGATAAGTTAGCGTGGATTCCAGGAAGGTAAGGCTGGGTGGCTGGCTCCATTCTCTGAGCCTTCGCCAGTTATATAAATCAGACCCGAGACGCCCAGGCTTCTGGGAAATGGGGCCATTAGCTTTAGAATTAAACAAGCTACTCCCAGGGAATCAACTACTATTAACTTCATTAGCCAACATTTGCCTACTTGGTGGAAAGAAAGCAATGCAGAGTGGAACACTAGGGAACAGGAAAGAGTCGGGGAGGGAGGGCAGAGGGTCTGTAGCCATTTATGTTGTGGTTTGCTAAAATAGGTCCTGTTGAGCTGTGTCAATAAGTCTAACTGCATGATGAGTAGCAAGCTTTTCCTGCCCTGCAAACAGGGTCCTGTTGGCTAGTTGAGCTTTTGTTCTTTTTCTGCTTGTCCTAGTCTCATTGCCTAATCAAAGTCTCTAAATTACGGTTTCTCAGTTCCTCTTTCTCAAGTTAACATGGAAGATGTACTATGATGTCCCCATCACTGTGGCTGTCAAGCTCCCCACGAAAGAAAGAAGACTGGAGAATGCAGATCACTGTGGGCATAGAGGAAGCTGGATGGGGCCCATTTTCTCTAGCCTTTTATCAACTGCCTTTCCCAGATTCTTCTCTGGGACTGAATAAGCATGGGTTGAAACTGGACTCTCTGAACATGACGGACAATGAAGGCTGATGAGAAGCCAAGGACAATGGCACTAGGTTTCGATCCTAATACATGAACTGGCTTTGTGGGAGCTTAGCCTGTTTGGATGCTCACCTTCCTGGACCTAGATAGAAGTGGGAGGTCCTTGGTCTTCCCGCAGGGCAGGGAATTTGGACTGCTCTTCAGTATCGAGAGGGAGGGAGAATGGAGTGGGGGGAGGAGAAGAGGGGTGGGGATAGGTGGAGGGGAGTGGGGGGAGGGGGCAATATGTGGGAGGAGGGGGAGGGAAATGGGAAACGGGGAGCAGGTGGAAATTTTAATTAAAAAAGAATAAAAAATAAAAAATAAATAAAATAAATTATCCACCAGCATTCTCACCACTGGCCAGCCCTTGCGTAGATGCGGGAGAAACAAGCTGAATTGAATACCTTCACAAGCAGACGCTTCAGCACTGTCTTCTCGGTGGACAGACAGCAAATGGTTGCATTTCGTTTTCAGCTCCAACTCTGTTGTCTTTCCCTTCTCAGGTGCTCCTGTCAGAAAACTCTGGGATCGGGACACAGAGATCTCAAACTGCTTGGTCACATCTTCATCGCTCTCAGAAGATGTGGACGGCTCCTCGTCATCCCCAAAGCTGTTAGCTGGAAATAAACAAGAGTCATGAGTCTTTTGTGTGCCCTGTGATCCAACCCAGAGACGGACAAACCAGGAAAAGGAGAAAAAAGTGTGGGTGGTTAGCCTGAGTGGAACAAGCTCAAACTGGATAGAAAGGATTTAAAGCACTCTTGAAACAGAACTCTCCCTGCTAAAGGGATAGCTCATAGAATAAGTAGAGAGAGATGGCTGGTACCCGGGAGGAAACAGTAGGATGCCCATCATTGTCACAATGGCCATTCTGAGATATAGTGCTTGCCAATGGTCCTGCTGTTGGTGATGGCGCATAAAACCATAACAGGAAAAGCAGAGCTGCTACAGGCACATTTGCCCAACATGCAGTTCTTTGGAAAAGGTGCACTTTGTCTTTGTTGCATTTATTAAACCACACAGTGCCACACCCTCCTTCAGAGGAGAGATATTTGCAGCTAGGATTTTCCAGAGGCTTCCCTGCATTGTAGAGAGATTACTGTGTGTATGGGTTTCTCCTTGTTTGAATCACAAATGTTCTAAACATTTCTCAACTCAACCCGAATTACTGCTTTTAATGTATTTTACTGGGGCTGGAGAGATAGCTCTGTGGCTAATGTGTTTGCCATGCATGCATGAAGAGGACCGAACTCTGGATCCCCAGCACCAATGTGAAAAACTGAGTGTGCCAGCATGCACTTGTAACCTCAGCACTGCTGGCCTGGGCACAGGCAGATTCTTAGAGCTTGCTGGTTAAGAGAGTTAACCAATTCATAAGCTCCAGGTTCAGTAAAAGGTCCTGCTAAAATATATATCAGAGAATAATAAGACACCTGATATCAGCCTCAGGCCTCCACATGAGCACACAGGCATGTACATGAGCAGCTATACCATATATATGTACAAATATGTGTATATGCATGTAGACAAATACATATCTGCATATATATCACTGGGTATATTTGAGGTTTACAAGATACTATGAGAAAAAACCTTGCTGTAGTGAGAAAAACTGACCTATTTTCTCAAATCCCTACCTGTATAATATGTGACAAAGGAGACTACAATCTACTTATGTAATAAAAATCTCCAGTACAATATAGCATATTGACTGGACCCTCAGGCTGTGCTTTTAACACAAGAAGCTTTAGCCTTCGTATCTTCTATGCTGCATCCTTTGAACCACCTTCCTCCACACAACTCTGGAAAGCCTAATTATGCCTCTGTTTTCATACACTGGACTCCCATTTTTATTTTCTACATAAGTGGGATCATGCAATGAGTTTCTCCCTATGTCTAGCTTATTTCACTTGGTCTGAAATTTTCTGGGTCCATTCACATTGTGCCAAATGGAAAAGCCAGTCCATTTTCAGGCTAAAAATACACTTTTTAGAAACATGTATACACAGCTGTTTCCATATCATTACACTATAATGGACATGGGATGCAGATATCTTTATGAGATGGCTTTTCTTTCCTGTGAAGCTCTCAGAACAGGGGCTGCTAGGTGATACATAGCTCCCCTTTACATTTCTGTAGGACCCTCCAAACTGTCTGCTCCAGTGGCTTCACCAGTCAGCCGTCTTGCCAACTGCAAACTAGGTCCCCCCCCCCCCCCCTTCTTGCTCTTTGGTCGTTCTGATCACAGTCATGCTAAGGAGACACCATTTAGATTATTTGTTCATTTTCCCACCAGCACACTTGGAGTCTCTCACTCTCCAACATACCCAGAATGCTTCTGATTTTGAGTCCTTTGCCTTTGTTGTTCCTTCTGCCTCCCAGGCAGGCTGGTTCCTATCCATTCAGGTCTCAGATGGGCTGTCCTTTCACTCTGAAAGCTTCCTTGATCATCCTCCCTTGACTAGCCCTCATCTCCATCCTCTCTTCTCCTCTAGAACATCTACAAAAATAAGCCTATCACTTCCCTTGTTAACCGATATCATCCTATTATGTAAAACAATGCCGGTTACCTGGTAAGTACAAATGCTTGTTAAATATTGAGCATTTGGTGAATACTTAGTGTTGCCCCAAGTCTGAGCACCCACACACACCTTCATGCACTGCCCTTCGTTACTGAATGCTCATATCCAGTCTCCCATCTAGAGTTATTAAGAATGTAACTCATCTTTGAGTTTTCTATCTAGATAGTGTATCATCAGAACATCCTTCTTTTACCCCATATTGGAATAGATAGTAAGGAAGGAGAGGAGAGGATGGAAGAGACAAGATGGTGGGAAGCAGGGGAGAAGGAAGGAAAGGGTAAGTCAGACAGAAGTCCAACAATGGCTGCAGATTTGCTACCAATAAAGGCTACACACCCATATTTGAGTCAACACAGCCTGACCTAGAGCCCTGGAGAGCAGAGTTATGAGTAATGGGTGTTAGGGAGGTCCTTACAATGCTGGCTTATGTTAGCTGCTACTGTGGCTAAGTCCCTTAATCCCTGAGGCTCTGTGTCCTTCGTTTGGGATCTTTTTTAATGTCTCCATTATTTCCCCCATGTTTCTGTAAGCATCCAACTCCTCTAAGTCCATCACTGCTGACTAAGGGCATCGAAGTTCAATCTGTTCCTCGCTGCTCTGCATGGAGCATCTGATTCACACGTGAGAATGCTCTTATTTTACCTCAGTGTTACTGGTTCCTTATAGCACCATGTTAGGACCACAAAAATGTCCAGAGAAACTATACCTCTCCCTAAATGCTCCAATAAGGTCTACAGATAGTATTCCACCAAAAAAACCAACAATGAATAGTCTCTTCATGCCTGCAGGTATTGGGCTTAGTATTCAGGTATGGTATGGACCACTACATGAAGGAGAGGACCAAAAATCAGCAGGGATACAATTAAACTCCCTCTATCTTAGAGTGCAACAACAGCTAAGAGCCTAGGAGGTAGCCAAGGGGACGTACGGGGGAGGATGGTTGACTTAGACACGCATTAGCACCGTTCCCAAGTCTGCAATTCCATTTGTATACTTAGGCCAGCTTTTAAAATTTAAATAGCCACAAGTCATTCATTTCATATACACATGCCAATGTAGAATATTCCCCTACCTAGACAATTACTAATGATAATTAAACTATATGCACACACATTCCTTTACATTTTCCCAAGCGAGTTGCTGACAATCTACAGAGCAATATAATAACCATATAGTAACTTAACATTTACCATATCCTCAGCATTCAGTCTTCTTGGAACTGGTATGTTCCATTTACTGATCATGGACTATCATCATTCCCATTGAACAGATAAACATTGACAGAAAACAGTAAGTCATGTAAGAAAACAAAGTGCAAAAAGTAGCAAAACTGGAACTTGAACACAGAACCCCTATTCCTAAGCATTTTACATACCATCAAATGTCATCACATCGGGAAATAGAGCCATGGCTAGACTACTTTTTTTAGCCTTAAATCTGCCAAAATTGTGTTCTCTCTTTCCTAGATGAAAGAGAAGAGCAGTGAGAAGGGCAGCTGGTCTACACGAGTGTGGGCAGGCAGCAGGAGAACTGGCCTGTCACTCTGCATCTGATTTAAATATAACTGCACCTGCTGCTCTAAACCTGACTTCCCAGGGATCTCAGAGCATTCTTGATCTAAGAAGGAAACCTGCAGTTGCCCCTGAATGCCACTGGGAAATGACAGTGACACCAGTCAAGTGTCACATCAATCCCATGCTCAGCCTCCAGCAGGGTTGTGGTGGTTGAATAGAAAGGGCCTCTATAGGTTCATAGATTTGATTGTTTGGTCGCCACGGAGTGGCACCTTTAGGAGGTGTGGCCTTGCTGTAGTACATGTGGCCTTGTTGGAGGAAGTGTGTCACTGGGGATAGACTTAGAAGTTTCAAATGTTCAAGCCAGGCCCAATGTCTTTCTCTCTTCCTGCTGCCTGCTAAGATGTAGAACTTTCAGCTCCTCTCAGGCACCATGTCTGACTGTGTGATATCATGCTTCTTATTGTGACAATATGGACTAACCCTTTGAATTGTAAACCAGCCCCAATTAAATGTTTTCTTTCATAAGCATTGTCGTGATCATGGTGCCTCTTTGCAGCAACAGAACTCTGACTAAGACAAGGATCAAAGCATTCCTCTTGTACTTGACAGATGCTCACTTATTTAGTCTACACAATGACCCAATGACATCATTAAATGTTAGCATGACTATTTGGCCAGTGAGGGCCTAAGGCTTAGTGGCAGTCAATAACAGTTTTAATAGGGAATCAAGATTCTTGCTCCAAAGGCAATACTTTCTCAAGGGGAAATCAAAATCAATCTTCTTACATCTTATATATAAACTGTGCATTCTTGCTAGGAAAATGAAATCATATTGTTTGAACTGGAAAAGGACTCTTATGAGCATCTATTTCCCATTTAAAGAGGGAAAGTCATTAGCCCATAGGTAGCCCATGCCAGGACCAATTCTAGTTCTCCAGTGCTTGCAGTAAACTGTGTGGCCACACAACTCTCCAGTCTCGCATCCTAATGGGTTTTCCACAAAATTCAAATTTTGGCTATTATCCACTTGAATAATCCATTTACCTGCCTTGAAATGAAACTGTGTCAACAACTAAATAGCTGATCTGGGTTTCATTTAATTTAGTCTCCAAAAAATCAGTCTCAGATAAATTATGACACTTATTTCAAAGGAAAGGCAGAATTTGGTGGAGCACCACGTGAATTTCAAGTTCAAATTCCTTTCGAGATAGATGTCTGAAAAAGAGTACAGGGGTAGGTTTTTTACTAAAATCTTGACTCCTTTACAATTAGCCTGCCAATGTGACAGGAAAAAAAGATACTCCATAATTATCTTGGGTGTAGATAAATTACTTTGCTATGTATTCATCTTCAACTGAAGTTTTGTTTGTCTCATTCAATCAGAATGCAGACAGAGTTTTGACAGCGGTCACAGAGGACTGTCCTCTAAGCCAAACTACCTCCATCTTTGGGAGTTCAGCTGAGCCTACTCACCAAAGATCCTTACAATGGGGTTTGACAACTGTTGAGCTTCCCTCATGGAACAGGGAGAACATAAAGAGACACAGGGCTCTTGCCTGAGTATCCAGACACCCAACAAGTAGTATGAAATTCTGCCTTAACCGCATGTGGCAGCTGCCTCAGGGAGGGTTCACACACATAGCCTAGGGGAGGGGATAGAGAATATAGTTGAAAAAGAACTAGGGAAGAGGCCTCAACATACACAATTGTATGAAATCCCTCATCCCTGCTGGGCAAAGACTTCCCAGGGCAGCCTTCTCAGAAATGGCAGCTACCTCCTGCAAGCAACCCCTCGCCTATGCTCTGTGAAGAAGCCCAAAAAACTCATTGATTCTCAGAGCAAATTTGTTTTAGTTGTGCCTGGGTTTGTCTCTGGGACCTTGGAAGGAGAGGTGGACGTGTTTACACCTCCCATTTGGAAGGAATTTTAGAAATAGCATGTAAACACCCCCCACGAAAGAGAAGGCAGAGTCTTTCGCCATCCTTTGGATGCATGACCACTTAGCTTTGCCTTCTTTATGCACTGCCAGGCTACAACCGAGGGCTTCTCACACTTCCAGAGTTCATGAATTGACCAATTCAGGGAGTCTACGTGACAGTGACCCATCAGTGCCAAGTCCCTACTGCAGCAGACACAGAATGCCCCCACTCTAATTTTCGATACGTTTTTGTTTCTGGTTTAAGGAGGAGCAAAAGAAATCCTGCTTTTATATTCCAGGTGAGGGAGACAAGACAGTGTTCAGAACAACACAAGTGGCTGGATGCAGCAGCAGCTAAGGTTGGACGTGCAAGAAGAGCATGAATGAAGCTGCCAAGATTTGAACCTGAGAGCTTCCATTAAGAAATTTACGGTCTTCACATCAGGAACATCAGTATCCGCATATTGACATGTCCTATTTCTGAACGTTATGGAGAGAACTAAAGGAGATGAACGAGGCATTTGCACTTAGCCTATGTTTGGCACAGAGCATACTCAGACATTAATTGTTATTAACAATGAACAATGCCATCATGGCATTGCCCTATGTGTAAGCCCCTTGACATGGAATTTCATTGACATGCAAAGGAACACATGTGCCTGTTTTCTCTCGGGGTCTGATGTGAAAGTCAACCATCAGGCGTTTCGGAGGGAAACAGTAGAAGAAACAAGGGCTAGGATAGTAGAGATGAAAATGGTCGTGTGGGTTGTGTTTCTCACCTTGCCGTGTAATCCTTTCTCCCAAGCCTGGAGGTGGAGTGCTCTGTGGGAATTAGCAGCACTGTCTGGAAGTGGGCAGTGTCCAACACCTGCTCATTTTGTTGCTTCTTTAGGGGAAAAGAAAATTTGAAGGAAAAAAAAATCCTACCAACTGGCAATGCAAAAGAAGGGTTTCTCAAGCTTGTCTGCTCTATTTTACAGATGGAGAAAAAAATGTAAAAGATCACTGCAGCTCCAAGCTTATTAATTCCTCCCACCCACACAAGAGCAATTAGGTGGAGGCAAGTATTGCTCACATCTTATCGGCTGGGAGCGGAGACAGGTGGGCGTGGGCTGTGTGGAGCAGTGCCTGGTGCCACCTGTAACTGCGACTGCAGGAAACCCCTTTGATAGACAGTTTCTCAAAGACCCACAGAGAATATCTTCCCAGTGAGTGGAAAAGGACAGAAATGAAGGCAAGACGCTGGTTAAAATAAAAAAAGCAGAAGGGAGGTGAGACGGGACAATCTCAAATCCTATGGGACAGGTCCCCTGTAATGGCATTTCAGTTGTATTTTAACAAATACAGACTGCCTCAAGATCCGAGAGTAAAACAGTAACACTGGTCAGCCTTCCAGACCTGACCAGTTATGGTAACACTCACCTTTAATCCCGGTAACCACAATGACATGCACTAGTTGCCATAGAAATCGGGTTATGCATGTCTTTAATTATCAGTGGTGCATGTCTTTAATCCCAGCCCTAGAGAGGAATATAAGACAGGGCAAGACAGCTCTCAGACACAGTCTCATTCTGATATTCTGGGAGGCAGGATTGCCATTTCAGACTGAGGTTGAGGTGAGAGCCAGTGGTTGGGTGTTTTGCTTTTTGGATCCTCAGGTTGAACCCCAAATTCCTGAGTTTTTATTAATCGTGCTTCAATCCCCTTTCTAAGAGTGTTTCCTGAACTTATGCAAGGAAAGGGCTGATAAGCCTTCCAATACTGAAGATTTCCAGATCTTCAAAGGGTTCTTCAAAGAAATGCAAGAGTTCTGTGGAAGCTGGGGTGCTGGCCGATGCTCTGTGGACGTCGGGGTCTGTTTCCCGAACACTCAGGATTATTTTGTTTAGATACGGTTTCTCTTTTCTATTTCTTTCTCCACTGGAAAAATGTGAAAGCACTGAAAACTGCTGATAGCCCTCAAGCCTTTGATTCTGCAGAGTAGAACCCTATAGGCATGGACTTACTTCTGAGAGTCAAACAGCTTGTTACTGAGAAGGGAAGGTCAGGGTCTGGCTGTTCTGTGCGCCCCTGTTTTGTAGCCCCAGACCTTCCACAATTCTCCTTCATATAGGAACAAAGAAATGAAATAACACATAATGTTAAATAGGAATGAGGCAAGTCAAATATCTGTCACTAAACTTAGCAACACAGAGAGCACTGCACTAAAACCAAGTTATAACATTATTTCAGTTCTGATAACACTAGGGTGATTTCTACAAATAAAAAAGTAAATACAAGTGCAGGTTTGTGGCAAAAAAAAAAGAAATTTGAACAAATTAGTTGTAAACACAGAGCAAAAGCAGGCAAAAACTGGATTTTAATTTAAAGAAAGCTTCTTTGGTGTTTTAAACACATAGCTATAGATTTTCTTGCTGAAAGTACTCTGGCATCTGGGAGGCACAGGGCTTTAGGACTCTTGTCAGAGGCCTTAGTGACTTGAGAGATCAGAAGACAGAGTTCAAGGCAATCAGAGCAGCTGGAAATAAGCAGGGTAGGCTCCCAAAATGGAGGGAGCCATGGAAAATGAACCCCAATATCTACGTGTGAACTTAACCTTTAACTAAAACCTGAAGTATTTTTGTCTGTGGGAGAAATCCTAAAACAGAAGGTTAGAAAAGGTGGCCATGTGTGCCTGAAGCTGCCTGCTTCAAGGAAAACTGAGGTAAGAATTAAAATCAGGTCAAGTTATAGGAGTTGTCAACTACCTCAGTCTTGTCACCAGACTCTGGAGAGTTGGTCCTGGAATTGAGACCAAGAGTAAAAAGGAAACATAAAACTAATGAGACATAAAACTAACTCTTCATGAGACAAAAGGAAGCAGCTGTCATCTCAATTGGAGAAAAGCAACCCTCCCTCGAGAAAGATGAAAGATTCCAATGACTTCCCATTTCACCCACAATGCCCAGTGCACAGCCAGAAATCACCTGACTCACAGAGAAACAAGGGAAGTACTCATGTCAAGGTGGAAAATGAGCCAGTAGAAGTAACTCCAGGATAACCCAGAAGTGGATGTCAGAGGGAGGAATGATCACAAAGAATATGCAGAATGTGAAACTCAATGTAAAAGAACTGAACAACCAGAAAAAATATATCTAAATGTCCTAAAACTGAAAACCGTCCCTGCGATGATTTTGAAATGCAACTGAATTGGTTTTACAGGTGATGGGAAGTGATAATAGTTCAAGAACCACAGCAGAAAGAAGCAGTATACAGAATATAAACATCCGAAGAGAGTAAACAAGTCCCTAGAACACCAAACAGCCCAAAACTAGTTTCTGTGGGATCAAAAGCAAATAAATAAAAGGCAAAAATATGGAAGACAAATATTTGAAAAACAATGGTTTGGGGTCTCTCAAACACACACAGAGATCACAAGTATCAATATCAGACAGTCAGCATTGTAGTCAACTAAAGAAAAAAAATGAAGACAGACGATTGATAAGTACTAGATCAATAAAAAACAAACACATTAAGTGCGGCCAAACAGTACTATAAATTGATTTTCCCAGAAGCAATGGAAACCAGACACAATAGAATGACATATGTGAACGAGATGGCCAGTCATGAATTCCACATCCACAGGCAATATTCTTCAAGCAGGAAAATAAGTTTCATGTAAAATAGAAACAGAATTAAAGAGACCTGTGCTTAAGAAGTGGTAAAGGAAGATAGAAGGCAAAATGATTGAAAAAAAAAAAGGCAAGAAAGAAGAAGAGGGTTGGCAAATTACTTAATGGGTAAACACACCTGCTCTCAACAACCTGAGTTTGATCCCCAAGACCCATATGGAAGGGAGAGATGTGACTCTTACAAGCTGTCTACTGACTGCTACATGCATGCTATAGCATACACACACACACACACACACACACATATATGCATATGCACACACATGTGTGCACACACACAATACAAAAAAGAATTGAATTTCAGAGCTGATAGAAAAATGAATGACAATAGAAATGATAAATAAGTGGACAAATAGTTGAAAAGACACTTTTAATTTTAGTTTTTCTTAAAAAAATTAACTGACTTAAGAGCAAGTGTGTTACATCATGGGATTGATAAAGTATGAAAACAAAAAAAGAAGGCAGTAAGATTGCATGCCAGCGCATGGTGCACACTGCATAGTACTATCAAGCACACATGCTATGAAGTAGTACGACTATAACTCACCAGAGACTGGGGGGAAATGAGCATATATGATCCTAGAGCAACCATCCCCTGAGTAAATTACACATAGGAATAGCTAAAATTTCAATAAAGGAGTTAAAATCGAATGTTCAGAAGACGGGTGATAAATGCATCCATTAAGCAATGAAAGAAACTTTAGATGGGAAAAAATATAACCAAGAGAAAATAAAAAACAAAATTAGACAGTGAAATCAGGTGACGCCCATACACTCAATTCAAACGAATATGTGCCCCATGTGCTTGCCAAACTAGAGAGTGAGATTAACTACTTACAAGGGACATATCTTAAAGGCAACTATGGATAGGTTGCATATAAAAATATATTTTCAAGCTATAAACAGAAGGAATTTATTGATGTAGTATTCATATCAGAGAATATGATGCCTTCAAGACAAGTATTATGTTAGATACAGTGTGTTTAACCATGATAAAGTGGCCAATTTATTAGGAAGATTGGAAATAAAGATGTGCACATATCTATTAACGGGGCTTCAAAAAGGAGGAACACAGCAATAAACTGTAAAAAGAAATTAATAATAAAAGTTCCGGGGCTAGTGAGATGGCTCAGCAGATAACAGGGGTCTACTACCAAGCCAAATGACCTGAGTTCAAGCCCCAGAATCCACTTGAGAGAAGGAGAGAACCAATTTCTGCGAGTTGTTCTCTGGCTTCCATATGTGTGACATGACACATGAACTCAGCACACACAGAAAGATAAAAATAACAAGTCTTAATTTTAAGTGAGAGATTTTAACACACTCTTCCCTCAGTTTAGAGGGCAACTTACAATCAGAAACTACATAGTTGTGTCATGATGCCATGGATAGTTGACTGCGACGACGCCCACTTGAAATGTTCGTTCTGCACTTGTTCGATGGAGTGCCAAGGAATGTCTGCCTCTGCACAACTCATGCAGAAGGAGAGACAGAAAAGGCATTTTCCAGCCATCATATAATGTCAGAATAACCCAAACACAAGCCCCGGTGTGTGTGCATGTTCCTATTCATGCATACGGCATGTGTGTGTATGTGTGTGTGTAAAGTGGTGAGCACATGTGGAGGCCATAGGACAAACTGATTGTCCCTTCCTTTGTTTTATTTCTTTTCTTTTCTGTTGAGGCCTGGATCTCATCAAGCGGGGAGGCCGGCAGGATAGTAAGTCCAGGGAATGCAGTCAATTCTGTCTCTCACATATGCCGCTACAGCTGGTTGTCTTTATGGACATTCTACAAATCAAACTCACAAGCATTTAACTGTTGGAGACTTCTTCACAGGTCACAGACATTCTTTGACGACATCGCGGGTACAGGAAATTATGTGCCAATATCCCATATGATCACAGTAACAAAATATCCTGAATAAAATATGTACTTAGATAATCATATGTTGTGCTCACATGAGACGTATCTTACAAATAAATGCAAGATTAGTTTAAGATACTAAAGTCAACTAATGTAATTCTGCAAATTAACACAAGCAAAGAGGGAAAAGAATAACTGTGCAACACAAGGAGAAAAGATGCTAACAGAGATTAATACTGATTTCTGATCAAACCAACAGAAAAAAATTAGCACATTAGGATACACTCTCCAATCAGACAGAGGAACAAGAATCTACTAGAACATTGCAGCTCGTATCAACTAAGGCAGCTAATTGGTGAAATCAGCAGATAAGTCTATAAAAGTTGGTTATAGTCTAGCAATGAATTAAAATTTAAAAAAATTAAAACTGTTTAGAATATCACCCAAATGTACTCATCAATCCTTGGGAATAAATTTAATAACAGGCATTCAGAACTCTCACATTAAGCAATAAAATATTGTTCAGAGAACACAGGAAGAAAGCAGTCATAAGAATTCATTTCCCCCAAACTAGTCTGATTTAATGCAATCCAAACTAAAATCCAGATAGACATTATCCATCTTCATTGAGAAGCATACAAATATTTTTTTTAAAAAAAATAGACATACATATTTCAATTATAAGGAAATGTGATGGACTTGGAATAATCACAATAATTTTAAGACAAAACAGGAAGGACAACTTACCTGACTTTATGACTTATTACATGGCTATGTCATTTTTTAAAAGACTCAAATCAGATATCACCAGAAGCAAGTCCAGAAGCAGCAGCAGGTGCCACAGGAGAGATGAAAATCTTTCACAAATGGAATGCTTGAGGACATGTATAAGGGGCATAAACTTCAGCTTTCATCCCTCACTACGTGCATACATGCATAAATTAACCGCAACCTTAACTGTAAATTATAAACTCAAAACCCCCAAAATATAGAAGATGGCTGGGCACTGTGAAGTACATCTGTAATCCCAACACTCAGATGGATAAAGCAGGGGGATGGTGAGTTCAAGACCAACCTGGGCTACATAACAGGACACTGCCTACAGTTGTTTACACTGTTGTTTACCAAGCAAAATATAATCTTTGCTACACGATGAAAGAAAGAAAACTGGTGTTACACTGCATCATCAATATTTAAGCATTTTGTGTGTTCTATACTCTAATCCTCTGTTGCATCAATTGGTGTGGGAAGTCCTTCTGTATATGTGTTGCTTTTATTGGTTAATGAATAAAGCTGTTTTGGCCAGTGGCTTAGCAGAATAGGACAAGGCAGGAATTCCAAGCAGACAGATGTAGAGATAGAGTAGGCAAAGTCAATAAGACACCATGTAGCCACCAGAGGAGAAAGACGCCCACACGCAGGTACTGGTAAACCACAAGACTCGTGGTAAAATATAAAATAATAGAAATGGGTTAATTTAAGATATAATATATAACTAGCAATACACTTGAGTGATGAGCCAAGCAGTGTTTTAATTAATACAGTTTCTGTGTGGTTATTTTGGGTATGGGTAGCCGGGAACAAATACCTATAGTCAATAGCTGGGGAAGATTTTTACCCATTCTCTAGGTTGCCTACTCACAGATCATTTTGCTATTCAGAAGACTTTTAGTTTCATGAGATCCCATCATCTCAAGATACTTTGACTGTTGGTCTTGTTTCCTGTGTTACATAGTCTTACTCAGAAAATCCTTAATGGTAACTAGAGTCCAACCATACTCTCTACTTTTTCTCCACCACTTTCAGAACATCGGGTCTTATGTTGAGCCCTCAATCCATTTAGGGCTGAGCTTTGTGCAAGGTGAAAGAATCAATTATCATTTCTGCATGTTGAAATCCAGTTTTTCCAGCATCATTTGCTGAAGATGTTCTTTTCTCCACTATGTGTTTTTGATATCTTTGTGAAAAAAAAAAATCAGGTAGCTGTAGTTGTGTGGACATATATGTGGGTCCTCAAATCTAATGCTGGTACTCCATGTGTCTGTTTTGTGTCAATAGTATGCTGTGTATTAGAGAGAGAGAGAGAGAGAGAGAGAGAGAGAGAGAGAGAGAGAGAGAGAGAGAGAGAGAGTCAGGGATGCTGTTGCCGCCTACAGTATTCCTTTGGCTATTCTTGGTCTTTTGTACCTTGTATAAATTTTTGTATTTATTCTATGTCTGTGAAGAATAAGCATTAGAACTTGTACTGCAATTGCATTAACTCTGTAGACCATTTTGGTAGAATGGTAATAACGAAGTAATTCTTCTGACCCATGAGCATGGGGTGTCTCTCTAACATCTAGTATTTTCCTCAATTTCCTTCTTCGATGTCTTAAAATTTTCATTGCAGATAGATTTTTGTTTCCTTGATTATGTTTGTTCTTAGGTATTTGTATTTATTTCTGTGTGTTGCTATTATGAACTGGACTGTTTCCAGTTTTCTGATCTTGTTTTCTGTCTGTTTTGTCATTAGTTTATAGAAAAGCTACTGCTTCTGTATGTTGATTCGTATCCTACCACTTTTCCAAGTGTGCTCGTCAGCCCTGAGAGGTTCTTTTGACAGTCTGTAGAGTCTCGTGTATAGAATCATATCATCTGAAAAATGGTACTTTTATTTTTTTTTTACTGTTTACTCTTTCTATTTCCTTCCCTTGTCTTCCTGTTCCAAGACTTGAAGTATTAAATTGGATAGAAATAGGAAGAGTGGATACCCATGTCTTGTCCCATATATTAGTGGAAATGCCTTGAGGTTTTTTCTACTCCATATATTTGCTATAGGCTCATCATATACAGCCTTTCTTATACTGAGGTATGTTCCCTCCATCCCCACTATTTTTACATGAGAGTATGTCAATTTTTGCCACAGGATTTTTAATGCCGCTGTCAAGATTATCATCTTTTAGTATGTCTTGTTGGAATTTCTGTTGCTGTGTGCCTTAGTTAGAGAGATGCCATGACCTTGACAACTCTTATAAAGAAACCATTTAATTGGGGTGGCTCACTTACAGTTTCAGAGGTTCCGTCCATTATTATCATGATGGGGAGCATGACAGCGTGGAGGCAGATGCTGAAGCTTGCAGGCAACAGGAAGTCAACGGAAACCCTGATGGCATCCTGAACATAGGAAACCTCAAATCCCACCTCCACAATGACACACTTCCTCCAACAAGGCCACACCTACTCCAACAAAGCCACACCTCCTAGTAGTCCCACTTCCTGTGAGATTATGGGAGCCATTAAACTGAAATGGTGTATTCTACTTACACTTCCACATCATGGCCACTGCTTATCATCAAAGAAAGTCAGGGCAGGGACCTGGAGGCAGGAGCTCATACAGAGGCAATGGAGAAATGCTGCTTTCTGGCTTGCTCAACCTGCTGTCTTATAGAACACAAGACCATCAGCCTGTGGGTGGTAATGCCCATAGTGAGTTGGGCCCTCCCCCAACAATCACTAATTAAGAAAATGTTCCATAGATTTGCCAATATCCCGGTCTTATGGATGCATTTTCTCAGTTGGGGTGCCCTCCTCTCAGATGACCTGGCTTGTGTCAGGTTGACAAAAATTATTAGCCACCATATATTCTAATAAAAAAAATTAAGCATTAAGAACAACAGATTTTAAAATAGGTTATAAAATTGAACATAGACTTCTCAAAAGAGAATGGCCAGTAAAAACTTTAAAATGGTGTTAAACCTCCTTAGTCGTCCCCAGTCAGGATGGCTATCATGAGGGATACAAGTACTAACAAATACTGGCATGGATGTTGGAGGGGAAACTCTTATACACTGCTGGTGGAGTACAAACTAGTGCAGCCATTTTGAAAATAGGTCTGGAGGTTTCTCAGAAATCTGGAAATAAAATTGTCGTATGTCCTATACCTGAACACACACTCAGTGGATGTTACACCCAATAACAGAGACACTTGCACATCTGTGTTCATTGCTGCTTTATTCACAAGAGCTAGGGAATGGAGTCAAACCAGACATCCATCAGCAAATGGACATATGAGAAAATTTAGTACAAACACAAAATGGAATATTACTCAGATATGAAGGAAAATAGTAGATTGAAGTAAACCAACTGCTCTGGCAGCATTACCTGTGGCCTATATTGGGAAACAAAGACCCCTCCAGCTGTCTCAAATCCCAGCCTTAAGCCATTTCTGTTAGTGAATACTCAAGTCCACAGTCAGAGGACTAGACCATGCTTTCTGTTGGAAAAGAAGCCTGGCGTCCTGAGAACCACTGGCTGCAGCATCTTTCTTTCTAACCCTAGTCCCTTCTCTACATACCTGGGAAGTTCCAGCTTTCCTATTTACATTCTCAGTTCCTAGGAAGCCTTGAACTTATGCCCATGCTGTTATTTCCTGGCGCTTCTTCTTGTGTGAATGGGCACAAATGGAAGGAACTGCGTCTGAATACAGACAACACTGGCACAACCAGACTCTCCTACCCATTAGCCAGTAACAAGAAACAGTGATTGCCTAGATTGAATCCAATGCCCCTGCATATCTAGACAGGAATTTGTGTTGCTAATGATTCAGCTAAGGCAGTCAGCCCAAAATCCAAGACCCTGCTGTCTCTTTGAGGTTATTTCTCTTCTGTCCCAAGCCAGATTCATCAAAGGACAAGTGAAGGGGTGCGATCAAAGTACTGAGTGATGGAATAGATGGTTGTGTCCCTGGGGATCACTAGAAACCACAGATAGCACCAAACAGATCTGCACCTGACTGGGCTCACCGAGCCCTCTCTCTCACTATCAAGACCGTCTCAAGCACTGATATTTTCTGCACGTTTGACTTTGACAATTGCACAGAGCTGTTACTGTCTGCATCTGAGCTCTCCTGGACAAAACAAACAACTAACTGTCAACTTCCCTGAGCATTTTCAGTTCTGCTTTCTAATTTGCAAGCCTCCCTACAAGGAAATTAGTTGATAGGACCCAAGTGTTGTACTGTTTCCCCACTAGGATGGCATTTACATACAAATTAATGACCAAGACTATAATTTCCTTGGCTGAGAACTAAGGTGACCTGGTAATTAAGTCTCAGCACATGCAGAGAAAGCACAGAACTAGAAAGGTTGCTCTTGTTTTCCTCCCCACCCCCATATTTCCCTGTTACTCTAACAAATGCTGGTGAGCAAACGTGAGTCAATGAATTGCAAATTCTCTAATTAGAAAGATTTTTCCTGTCAATTTTTTAAATTTTTTTTAGTTAGCATACAAAACACTGGGTTTCATTAAGACTTTTTTATATGTGCATTCTGATAAATGCACATGTGTGTGCATGTGTGCACATCTGTGCATGCATGGAGGGCAGAGGAGGACATCAGGTGCCCCATGCTGTCACTGTCACCTTAACTGTGACCTGTGCTGCTGAACCGCAAGCTCCGGGGATCCTCCTGTGTTCACCTTCCACAGCCTAGCTATTGTGTGGCTGCAGGGATCTAAACATAGACCCACGTATGTTTATACAACAAGGGCTCTCACCTACTGAGCCACTTCTCTAGCCCACAAAACTGTGATCTTAGCTCATTATTCTCTAATGTCGGACTCTGGTGTCAATCATACGACTAGGAATAAAGTAAATGCTTCAATAGGCAATGAACAGAGAATAGAATACGTGTCCTGTAATATCTGCAGAAGGTTAGATCCAGGACTCCTCTTGATTACCACAATCTATGGATGCCCATGTCCCCTATGCACAATGGTATAATGTTTGCATAAAACCTATGTGCACCCTTCCTATAAAACACCTTTGGTTGCTTATAATATAGAACACAATAAAAATGTTATGTAAACAGCACTGCTAAGGAGATAATGATGAGAAATAAGTCTGAGTATGTTCAGTCTACACATTCACCCTCGGCCCAAGCTACAGAGTGCACAAATGAGATTCAAGGCAAATAATACTCACATAATGAGTGCTGGAAAGAGATTGACAGTCTGTGAAACTGTAGGAGGCTGCAGCAGGGTGTGCCTACACATCACTTCAGCAGAGAGGATTCAGCGCAGTGCTCAGCGTGTGGCAAGCTCAAGTTTGCCCTTCAGAATCTTCCAAAATTTTGTTTAAAATCTTTTCTGTCTACACTTGGATGAGTCCTTAGATGCCAGCCACATGGATATGGAGACCCAAGTACATGGGTCTACACATATTTATTATTATGAGAAATTAACTTGCGCAATTGTGGAAGCTGAGAGTGTTCGAGATCTGCAATCAACAAGCCACGTGGCCAGGAGAGCCAGTGGTACAGTTCCAGTCGGGTCTAAAGACCCCAGAACCAAGAGAGTTCACGGCATAATTCTCAATCTGAGTGAAGAAAATTGAGATCCCAGCTCAGGAAGTGAAGCAGGGGAAGTTCCTCTCTTCCTGTTGAGGTCAGGGTTCAGCTGATAAGATGAGCCCGCTTGACATTAGTGAAGACATTCTGAAAACCCGTCTACTTCCTGTCTGCTTAATTCTGGATTTTACTATAAGAACAAGAGGAATCAAGCTACTCTTCCACACTTTGTTTAGACATATTTAAACCACAAAGAAAGCTTTAAAAACACCGTGAGACCACATTCTAATTTCAATATCATTAGGTTAAAAAACCTAAAGATTGAAAAAAAGAAAACACTTTGGGAGACCAGAAGCCACTCTTTATAAATAGTTGATGAGTCAAAGAAGCATTAATTAGAATTCTAAAATATTGACAACTGGAAAACAATGATCTATGCCATATCCTACACTTATGTCATACGAAGTGGTACTTAAGAGAGATTCACAGATTAATTTGGTGTAGTTATTAGAAAATAAGATGAAGACTGAAAAATCAACATGACAAATGGTCTAACCAAAGTGTTATCAAATAATAGTCTAAACCAAAGCAAAGCACCAGGAGATGGAAGCCGTAAAAGGAAAGATGAGGGTGGAGAGCTGATTGCCATGCAAGCATGAGGATCTGAGTTAGGATCCCAGCGACCAGGAAAAGCCAAAGAGAGGGGAACCATAAACCCAGAGCTAGGCAAACACCTGGAGCTGAGTGGCTGAACTTCAGGTTCAGCGAGAAGCTGAACCCGTCAAGCTGAGTGGCTGAACTTCAGGTTCAGCGAGAAGCTCTGTCGCAGAAACTACAGTATAGAGCAACAGAGGAAGACACTCAACATCAACTGAAGCTCTTCACCCACCCATACAGGCAAAGATGAATAAAAGCATCAATTGAAAAAAAATAAATACTAAAGAAGCTAAAAAATAAACTGTGCCAGTTAAAGAAGATTCATTGACAAGATTACAATAACAACACTTAAAAGTCATGAGAAATAATAACTTTAGACAAATTGTAAAGAAAACTGAAACATAAGTATTAGTAACCATTAAATAGGGCTGGAGAGATGGATCAACAGTTAAGAGCACTGGCTGCTCTTCCAAGGTCCTGAGTTCAATTCCCAGCAACCATATGGTAGCTGGGAATCACAACCATCTGTAATGAGATCCTGTGCCCTATTCTGGCCTGCAGGCATACATTCAGACATAACACTGTATACATAATAAATAAATAAATCTTTAAAAAATAAATAACCATTAAATATGAAAAATCCAAAAGAGTCTTATTACATCTCAATAGCCTTACTTGAATTTTCTTAATCTCACAGAGTAGGGAACTTCTTTTTAATATAGTCATTCTAGAAAAAAACACTTCCACATTGTTATAGGAGAACAGTGTTAACTCAAGGAAGGTAATTTATGGAAATCAATTTCACTTATGCCTTTAGTTCCAAATAGTCTCGATCAAATAGCAGCAAACAAAATGAATAGTATATTAAAAATAAGAACAAATACATCAAAAACTAGTGTCACCAGGCACAGTAATGCCCAACTCTAATCTTAGCAAGAGGAATATGAAAAAAATCACACCTTCAAGGCAACCCGGGATACACAACAAGACTCTGTCTCCCATAACAACAAAAACAACAGCAGCAACAGTTTATGGCAGGCCAGCAGAGAAGTCTGAATATTGGAAAAATCTTACCAATGTAATCAACTTCATTAATAAAAACAGAAATATATAATCAGCTCAATAGAGAAATGTAAAATCACTTGGAAATTTTTCAGTATGTATTCTGGATGGGAATAAACAAATAAATAAATGAAAAATTCTTAGCAAATAAGACAACATTCTCAACATGAACTAGAAAAAGAATTACATGTACCAGTAGAATTTTAAATTCCTTATAAACAAAGAACAGAGCTGTTTGATATCCTCTTCTTATCTCTTCTCTTTGAACTGTGCTAGAGGCCTTCTAATTGCAAGATGGGAAAAGTGAACTAAGTACATGAACTGGAAAGCAAGAAATGAATAAAATGTTGTATGAAAAGCGCAAAAGAAACCAGTTAATCACTACAACTGTTGACTTTATCCATGTGTCTTCAGACTGGGAAAGGATGGAAAACTAAATACTAAATTTGCCCTTCCAAATGTGACACATGCAAACACTTAGGCAAAAACAGCAGTTCTCAGGACGTTGAACATGGACGATGCCACCACCGAGGAACTCCCCAGATGTGGGAAATAAGTATGTTCTGTAAGTACACAAGCTGCCCGCCCAGAATGCTCAGAAAAGAGGACCCAGACCAAAGTAGTAAGTCATCTCCCTAATTGTAGCAAATGAGGCTGGGTCTCCAGAGTAGACAAACAGAGAGATGAATGATTCAAATGAAACCTACGAAAAATTAATACTACTGAAGTCAGTGGGGGGGGACATAGATTAGGAATGATATCAGACTTGGATGATGCTGAAAAAAGACTTGTAAGCATGAAAACATACTAAAATAAAAACTATTTAAAATGGTACTCAGAGAAATGATCATTGTAGAAAAACACAAAGAAGGCAGCAGTGAGCAATCAGGTGTCAGCCAGTACAATACACCTGCGATGAGGGAGTGGATAAACCAAGTATCTGAGAAAATATTCATCTTCGTTTATTTTCTGTATTTGATAAAAATCATAAACTCACTAATTGAAGAAGCTCAACATGATCCCCAACCAAGAAAAATCATGAAAACTATTCCAAAGCATATCGAATTCATTAAAATACAAACCATATAAGGAACGTAAAAAATTAACCAAAAAATGACCCAACTAAAAAGAGACAAATGATCTGAATAGGTAATTCTCAGAAGAAGAGATACAAATGACCAATAAATAAATAGGAAATACTCTGTACAATTGCCACAGAAATGCCATGAACTTTCAAGGAAACACAACTAAAAACTACAGCACCTCGCCCCAGTGAGGATGGCTATAAGACAAATTTCTGGTTGAGGATGTGGGAGAAAATAAAACAACTCTCTGGATGTAGACTACTGTGGAAAACGGTGGCAGCTCATACATATCATACAGTATTCAAAACAGTCTATCACATAATCCAGCTGACACACCTCTGAATATACATTCAAGAAAAATTATATGTGTGGAGGGGATTCCATAAAAGTTATGCAATTCTATTCTATTGTTTGCAGTAGAATACATGGAACTGGAAAGCACTGTCTTCAGTAAAACAAGTCAGGCACAACATGACAAATATCTTACGTTATCGCCCATATGTGGAAGTTTGCAAAGTACAGAACTGAATACAGAATAATGATTACCAGGAGTGGGGAAAGGAAGCTGGATTCACTCAATGTGCCCTGTGTGCACATACTTAATGTCATAAATATGTACAACTAAGACATTTCAATTAAAAAATTAAAACCAGTTAAACATAGCCAGAAACAAACAACACAAAGAATTAGCACTACTGTAAACCATGGGATCAAACTCAGAACAGTATTTCAGCACTTGTTCATCAAGTGTAAAGAAGATACTCCGGTAATCCAGTGTGTCACTAGCAGGAAATGGGTAAGGGCAGATGACAGAAAATGTGAAAATTCTTAGTCTTCTCTATTCATTATCTCCTTAAACACAAAATATTTTAAAAGTAGTCTTTTTTTAAGTAGGAGAAGAAGGGAAGACCCTTTGACAAGGACTACTGATGGGGGATGTCCTTCTGTATATGTGTTGCTTTTATTGGTTCATGAATAACGCTGTTTTGGCCAATGGCTTAGCAGAGTAAATCTAGGTGAGAAATCCGAACAGAGATATAGAGATAGTAGGTAGAGTCAATGAGATGCCATGTAGCCGCTGAAGGAATAGCATGCCACACCAGTAAGACACAGCCTCATGGAAATATACAGATTAATAGAAAATGGGTTAATTTAATAGTTAGAGCTAGCCAGTAAGAAACTTAAGACATTGGCTAAACTGACAATAAGACTCAGAGTGGTTATTTCATAAGTGACTTCAGGAACAGGTGGGTGAAGAAACCAGTCCAGGGGAACCAGCGGGATGGAGAATACTTCTAGCTACAGACAACTGATTCCTCATGGTGAAATCTTGCAGTGAAGCAAACTGGAGGCACAACAGAAAGGCTTTGCAGAAAGAAGGCATCAGTGGCATGCCTCCAAGGCAACTGTTCCAGGAAGTCCTCCAAGCAGAACAACAACAGCAGATGGGCGGCTGGATGAACTAAAAAATAAGCACCTGAAGTCACAATGTGGGTAAATACAGAAAGACTCGGGATTGGATCATTTAACTCTCTTTTAGGAATGTCTAAAAACTTAAGTGCACCTTGGATCACACATTTTTAACTTTTATTTTATAGCTCCTTTCTCTCTTTCAGAGCAGCATCCTCATTTCCTTCAGGAAAACGCTTCTAGCCAAAGCTCCAAGAGGTATGTGATGGCTATTCTTTATGGACATCTTGACTAGATTTGGAATTACCTAAAAGATACACCTCTGGGTACCAGTCTGTAAGAGCAGTTCCAGGAAGGTTTCAGCAAGGAAGCACAACCCAACCTCAAAAATAGTGACAGGGCCATCATGATGGCTCTTCCAGTAAAGTGCTTAAACAAATATAACTGAGTTTAGTCCCTAGAACCTGCATAAAGGTCGGATGAAAGAATCAACTGCACAAACTTATACTCTGACCTGCACATAGATCTGGAAGGGTGGCCATGCTCATCACATCATATGTAATATCCTATTAAAAATAAAATATCCTCAGAGATAATTGTTATATCCGCAACTCAACCAATAAAGCTGCTGTGATCCAGGAAAATTAAGCAGCTTGTCAATTCTTTGTGAGTTCCTCCATCTCTCTGTTCTCCTCAGTGAACAAAAAGTACAAATGTCAAGTGTTCCAGTCCTTGAGTTCCAGGGGATGATGAAGGCCAGACAGTGGGCCAGGGCTCAAAATGAAAATAAAGGAAACAAATAGAAATCAAGATGGGCCCCAGGGAGTCCTCGTTGTACACAGTAGCTAGGAACAAGAGCATCCTCGAACAAGGCCCACTACAACTCCTCCTTCAATCAAAAGCAGAAGATGCCAGCTGGCTACAGCACTCTGTCCTGAGGAACCATCTGTGGCCTCAAAGTCTGTAAAAGTCACTGTAAATAGCACAATACAATGATCAGAGAGTCCAGTAAATCAAACTCTTGGCAATACATGAACCCTGAAAGAAAAATCTGCTAAAATCCCAATAACCGCAGTACTTTAACCAAGCCTGAGAGCATGATAGAAAAAGAAGCAAATGGAGGCCATTTCACTTCCTTAAAAGGTCATCTGCTTGATATTGATCCGATGACATGACTGGCATTCGGCATGGAGCAGTGAACACTATCAGACTCGTGCCCCCGACAAGCAATTACAAGACCATCACTTCTGTCTACGATGCTGAAAGATTTAGGGGACTGAAGATGGACCTACAAAACAGATAGTCAGGGATAACTCTCTTCTGACATCAGAAATGGCCCTGATGAATCGTGACTGTCAATACTGTCAATTGCTATAAATATTTTCATTGCTAGAAATAATATTTTCATTACTGGAAATCTTGGGTCAACATATGTTTTTCAAGTTGCAGTACCTTTTGTAATTCTATTTTTTTAAAGATGTTGTGGACCAAGACCAGAAGAGTCCAGGGCAAGACTTTATAATAAACCACATTAGTAATGAGCATCTACACCAAGAGATAAGTGAAGTTTCTAAATAGCCTCATGTCCAGCAAAGCCATCCTTGGCCTTGTGGTGAACACTCCTGCTTTAGGTGTTTGGGATTTTGGAACACCAAATGAGTTTTTGAATAATTTTATTAAAGACAATACTGAAAGTATCAATTCCAGACAAAGGCTTTGTTTCCAGAAGAGACACCCAGAACTACCTGTTGCTATCTAATAAAGTCATGTGGTTTTCTTCTCAAAGTTTTTGGTGAATTTACAAAATTTTAATGCTAAAATTCATTTTAAGGTTTCCGAAAGTAAATGTGTGGAGCAATACATAGTTCTAGGATCTGGGAATAGCAGAGTTAACAAGTAAGTTTTTCAAATACAAAGAAAACGCTAGAAAATAAAGGGGGCTTTGAACAAGACTCTTGCTATAACTAAGCTGAAAACACAATAAGTCCCAAAGCCTCAAACTCCCATCATGTGGATACCAGTGTGCACAGGGCATCTAAGACCTGACTTGGTCATGAAGAACAAAAGTGCCTAAAAGCTCAACGGCTTGTGCCTCAATCTGGAATTCAATTGGTGCTTTTTAGTCCCAGCATTCCACCCAGAGAGGAATGGGGCGCATTGACTATACTCCCTCTGTGTCCTTGACAACACAATCTCATGTCTTTGCTACTTTCCCTCCACTCATCCTGAGAGCCTCTACAGTCAGGCATGGTACTTCTCATGGGCCTGCTCTGAGTAGTCTTCTCTTTCTTCATATTACAAGCAGCCAGGACTTGAGCTCCATGCTGACTGGCAGTGTCGATTTCCCACCCTTCCTTCCAGAGCTCTGAACTAATACTTCAACATCTGCTTTCTGTGCCTGCTCCCTCCACACCCCAACCCTGCCTGCCCAGCTCTGCCTCGTCCTGTGTGCTACATCTCCCTTCCCTCAGATCCTTTTCTCCATAGCTACAGAGACCCCTACTCCTGCATAGCCATCCCCAGCTTGAACCTTGGTCTTCAAGTGCTTCAACTTTCGCCTTGCTCCAGACCTGTTCCGTGCTCTCCTGTGCTCTCTCTCAGTCTCAGGCTTCCTTCTCTGGCACTCTATACTCACCAAAGTAAGAGAAGCTCAACACTGCATTTGTACTTGCAAACTCTACAGATTGACAGTTCCTTAAATGTGCTAGCAGTGTCCATCTCTCTACATCCTCTGGGTGGTGGGCAGAGAGTCTAGCTCCCAGAAAATGCTCAACAAATATCAACTAAAGGGAGCCAGTCATTAATTAGCCCCATATTACTGTAATGGAGAATCAGAACCCCTCAAAGCAAACATGGAAAAGCATTCACCACCATAACCAGCGCTGAGTGACCGCTTAACAGGAATCTGTTGAAATGATACATTATAAACTGCATGGTCTTGAACAGGCTTGTCATTTCATGACTCATATGCATATGTGTTTAATAGGCTTTGAGATGGGGGATTCTTCCCCAATTTTTAGCAGAAAATACCTACTGAGCTAAAAATAGCAACACTGGAGGGCTTGATGTGTTGGTAACAAATGGAGCATGATTTCTCAAATTCAGCTCTATTCGTCTGATTTCATCATGGTCCCCTAAACTTCAAATTAACATCGATTTATCTACATATCCCTGTATATCTGCCTTCCTTTCCTTATCTTTGCATCCAATAAATGGATACCAAATTGGTAGGAAGTACCGATAGATACTTCTAGTCAATCCTAAAAGCCTGAGTTTGATCCCCAGAAACCAGACTGTAGAAGGAGAGATCCAACTATTCCCAAGCACCCACAAGGGCACATGTGTGCCCACATACATAACACACACATACACACACAAAACAAAAATAAATAAATATAATTTCAATTGATAAGAGCTATACAATATGATAAAGAAGTGAGCAGAGTTTTCTAATTAGGAAACATATATATATATATATATATATATATATATATGCATGTGTGTGTGTGTATCTGAAAAAGCAAAGCAATGTACAGCACTAATAAGAACAACCCATGTCTTCAGAACTAAGACACTAAGCAATTGGCCCATGTGCCCTGGGATATACTGCACACTGGATTCTAAAATACATACTAAAACTGACCACAATGCGCAATAGCTTTGAAGAGATACCATGTTTAGCAACACCAAGCTTATACCAGCCCTCAACCACTGTGTTCCAAAGACATGTTCTAGAAAGTTTAAACCTCCCTATTAAAAAGTACACTTCCAGTGGACCAGGGAATGGGGATACAGAAGACACACACACACACAATACTCTAATCCACTTCAAAAGACAGGACATCTGTCACACCCATTAAAGTCACAAAAGAAACTTAGAAATGTCATATCTGGATGCGATGGTCAGTCAAGCCCACACTTAGAACAGAAAATGTTCTATCATTTTCTGGAAAATGAATCTGTGAAATATTTTTTAAAGAAGATGTTTTTTAACATCTTTATGTGACATAATCACATAAAATACATTTTGTTAATTAAAATAAACAGCTCAATGGTATGAAGAACTATACAGTCATCACCATGATCAATTTTATAGCACTTTCATCACAGCAAATTGGAACTCTGTGCTTCCCCCATCACCAACCCTCCCTCCATCGCCATAGCCAGCCATTAACCTACTTTCTTTCTATATAGAATGGTGTATTACAGACTCTTTTATATAAAATATGCCACCAGTGTTCCTTTAACATAATGTTCTCAAGGTTTGTCTTTGTTGTACCATGCACCAACACAGGCGGAAAAGCTGCAGTTCACTCTTGTTAGAGGTAAGTAATACTTTCCAGTATACAGACATAGCACATGACACCTGGCCATTCGTGAACTCACTGGCAGGCTGTTTGCATTTTCTAGCTATTATGAAAGACGTTGCTGTGCACAGGCACATTTTGTATAGACCTGTGTTTTCACTTTTCTAACATACATGGCTGGCCTGGACAACTCAGTGTTTGTTTGGATTTGTTACTCCACCAGACTGACAGAGAGACTACAGCAATTCCCACTGTCTATGACCAACAGACTAAGGTTCTGCTTCCTCTGCTCCCTCACTAATGTTATAGCATACTTTGGGTTAGAGTCATGCTAATAGTGAGAGCTCAGTGTACTTTTCCTTGATAGCTAATGACATTAAACTGCTTGTGTCCTCCTTGACTCTTCGACATATTTTCTCTGATATTTCTATTCAAGTCCTTCTCTATTTTTAAGAATTCTTTCTATAGCCTAGAAACAAGTCTCTGATTGGATATAAAACTTACAGGGTCTTTTCACTTTGCTTGGTGATATCATGCACATCACAAAAGTTTTCAATGTTGGTTGAATCCAACATAACTACTTTTCAGTCTGCCACTTGTACTTTTAGCATTAGACTCAATAACACTTTCTCTGACCCAAAGTCATCAAGGTTTACAACCAGGTATTTATGACACATTCTAGTTCTATGATTTTAGCTTTTACGTTTTTGTCCATGATCAACTTTGAGTTCGTTTGTGTATGGTATAAGTAAGCTTTGCTTTTTTACTTGGACATTGACTGTAGTTGTAAGTTATATGGCCTCGTTCATATCACTCATCTCCACAGTCAGCATGCATTCCTAGCTTCTCCTCTCCACCTCTTCTGGGCTCTTGGGTGCCATATCTTCATGCCGGCTCAGGAACTTCTTACTGCCAAACTACTCAGTGGATTGTTGACGGAGGTTTTCTGTCCTGCCCAGTTCCCACAGTCGTTAAGTCCCAAAGAAATTACACAGAGGTCTACATTAATAATAAACTGATTGGCCCACTAGCTCAGGCTTCTTATTAGCTCTTATAACTTATATTAGCCCTTTATTCTTGTCTATGTTAGCCACGAGGCAGTCACCTCTTGCTTCTTCTGTGGCTGGATCAGGACTGCAGAAAGAACTCTCCTCTTCCCAGAATTCTCCTGTTCTCATTTCCTGCCTCTACTTCCTGTCTGGTTGTCCTGACTATACTTCCTGCCTGGCTAGTGGCCAATCAGAGTTTATTTAAGATATAATTGACAGAATACAGACCATTGTCCCACCCCAGTGGATACATGATTGGTATTAAACCTCTTCTAGAATGTGTGTCCTGGTTTTGAAAATAAACATGATCTATGTTATGCCAAGTCCTGATTTGTGCTTTATGATGAAGGAGCCAGGAAGTCCCTACTGTGATGGCCAAGACTCACACTTACTCACTGGTACATGATATTGTTGAAAGACCACTTCCTCTTTGGCCTGAGAAAAAAAAAATCAAACTTGAGTTCATTCATAACCCAACCCAAAGGAATAGCTTAAATTTTGCTGTTTAAAATATCACAGCACATACATTTCAATTATCCTGTTTTTTTTCAATATTTTAAAACTAAATTATTAACATTTAGTCTTTGATGCATATTTTGTGATTGGTAGGAAGATATTTTGCCTTAAGGTTATTGTGCTAACAGTACAGAGATCTTGAATTTAATAAAATGTCCTTTAAGCATTGCTGATTCTGTCATTTATGCTCTCTCCTAGATTTACATTTAATAGTTGGTATATTTCTAAAACTACAGAAATAAAACCCAATTCAGATGGCTAAATAATTAAGATAAAATTTTTCTTTCATTTATTATAAGGATATTTTCATTAGAGAAATGTGCTGAACCAACAAACAAAAAAATGTCTACTCAAATACTCTGTTCTTCAGCCCATCAGCCAACCCCATCTCCAAATAAATTCATGTTTTTAAATGTGTCAATTTTACCTTAATGAGTTTTTAACTAAGTTTTAATTCTGCAATCTAGCACTGTTATGTTTAAAGAGATTTCCTAAATTTCTAGGTGAGCTTTGTTGCAAAACTAAACATTTAGAGCTAAAAGATATCTAGTACTCTTAACCTTTATGTCTTATGAGCTAAACTAAATAGTATATTTCAAACATGATTTTTTGAGTCTTAGGTAGACATATCCATCCCATGGTCATAAAAGTTACAAAATAATGGATCTAAATTATCCCTTCTTGTAAGAATCTTAATTGATCCTTTTTTAATCTTTTTTATTGAGCTATACATTTTTCCCACTCCTCTTCCTTTCTCCCCTCCTCTTCCACTGTCCCCCTGGATCCTTTTGTATATATGTATATATGTGTGTGTGTGTGTGTGTGTGTGTGTGTGTGTGTGTGTAAACATGAGTGCCACGGACGGCAACTTTTGTGGAGTCACTTCTCACCTCCCACCTTTGTGTGGGTTCTGGGGATTAAACTCTGGTCCTCAGGCTTGTGCAGCAGACACAGACCTAAGCCTCCTGTCATCCCTGGCCTTTGATTCCTTTAAATGTCATTCACTAATAGACCTTTAAGGATATGTGCTATCTTGCTCCCTATCTTGCAGAGGATGGAATTAAAACCCAGAAAGAATAAGTGCTTTTTTTTTTCCACAAAGAAGAAAATGACAAAAATTATCTTAACGTGACTTGGGAATTTTCAGTTTTATTGAAATGTTCAGTTGCGGCTATTTCTAACCATAGCTCTTCTTTTTTATAAAGCTTGTACCGTTTGCCATTGTAACCCAGCTTTCCATCCACTTCATGCCCTTCCATCCACTCGGCTGACCAGGTCATCTAGGCCAGCATTCCTGCTTTATCCACCCTTCCTTTGTCACTTTTCTGGCCACTGTCAGACAAGTCACCTGCTGTTCTACACTCAGTTAAATTCCCATCCAGCTTTATGCTCTGAAATTGTTGCTGCAGCTGTTTAAAATGTTAATGTCTAGAGTCTCTTGGTTCTCAAGTTCAGAAGAAGTTCATCATGCCTCTGAAGACCCTTCCCCGGGCTCATATGTCTCTCCAAAGATAAATAAATGAAACATAAATATAAAACCTTCCTCTCTGCACCAAACTTAGACACGTTTAGATGCCTCCAATTATCACAAGGCCTCCCTCCAGGGTGTCAAGAATCCATCTGCCGAAGTCACCACAAACCAAGACTCTAATTTACCCAAGGAGGTGAGATCCTAGGAAGTTATTGCCTGAGTCATATTTCTGTCCCTTGACAAGCCGATTCCTGCAATTCAGAGCAAGGCAACTATATTTTCCAGGTCTGTTTCCTCGGTGGTGGCACGGGGAGGCACTTCTGGTTTCCAGATTATTTTCAGCCAGGAAATACTATCACTCTTCTTTCCCAGGCTACATTAGCCTTGCTTATATTCATGATTAGCAGAAAGAAGCCCCAAAGTTCAACTACCTGTTCATGCAGATTAGGAGTTATTTGCCTTTCAAATGAGCTTGAACTATTTTATTTCCACCTTAAAAATACACTGTGAACATCATCTCCGTTTCTGAACAGCTCCGCAGTGTTTTTCTAACTATGGCGTTTGTGCTAAATGTGAACAGACCTGCAAATTAATGCATTTTAGCTCACTTGAAATCCAGATCGTCAAGTCTCTTTCTCGGAACTCAAGCAAGAGTCAGGTTTTTTGGGATTTTTTTTTTTTTTTGGCATACTTGTATTTAATATAGAGAAAGAAGGGAGTTTATTCATCATGGGTATTGTGGCCCTTCATTTTCAACACATTATACAGATTTTAAAGGAAATTTGAGAAATATGAAAGTAGGTAGACTTTAATAACTCCAGATAATGTACATCCACTCTGTATCTTACGCGCTATATAAATTTGTCATGTAGATAGACCTCCCAGCAGTTTTATAGGAACTATCCAGGTAGTTGTTGAACAGAAGAAACTAGAGACATGGAGCGATTACTAAAGTCACCGATGCCTGTGTCCTAGGTGGTGTGGTTCTAGAGCACCTTGCTAGTCAACTCAGAACCAAGACGCAGCATCTGGGACACTTGTGGACAGCTCTGTGCAGTAGACAGCGCATGGCCCCAATTTGTTTCCCTTGCAGGATTTTGTTTCAGTCACACAAAAGGCTACAATCTGAAAATCCATTTCATCTGATGAACTTCAATACAAAACAATGCACTTTTTTGCTGATAGAAAGGTTAGAGCCACCTTCAGGTGGGACAAACAATAAACAAATGGAAACCTCCAGACTGTATCACAGGGTCAGCAAAATGACTATGGTCCAAGCAAGAAGCCAAGGTGGAGTCCAGCTGTGAAAGGGGAAGGAAGAGTAACAAGCAAAATTTAGGCTGGGTGTGGTGATGCAGACCTTTAATTCAGCTCTTGGTAGGCAGAGGCCAACCTGGTCTATCTACATAGTGAGTACCAGGCCAGCCAGGGCTCCACAGTGAGACTCTGTCTCAAATAAATGAAAATAAATAATAAGCAAAATTTGGAGTATAAAAGTAGACAGGATTTGGGCTGATAATGGAGAAGATCTCAGTTTATCTCTTATTTTCCAACAAATTAAGATAAATAAGGGCATACCTGTCTTGGTACAAAATTCCAAGATTTTGAAGTGATTTCCACACAGGAAATCTTCACATTTTACAAAATCAATTTTTTTTCAATATTTTAGGAGGAAGTTCTGCTTGTTACCCTTTAAAAAAACTACTTGTACCTAGAAGTACTATATAAAATAGACAAATACACTTGTATTACAGAGAAATACTCTCTCTCTCTCTCTCTCTCTCTCTCTCTCTGTGTGTGTGTGTGTGTGTGTGCGTGTGTGTGTATATGTGTGTGTGTGTGTGTGAGAGAGAGAGAGAGAGACAGAGAGAGACGGGGGGGGGGGAGTCAGAGAGAAATGGTCAAATGGTTCTCTGAGCAGAAAGGCCTGTTTCGATTAGATTCCTGAAGAATGCTTTTAACAGTGATCAAATCTGTTTGTTGCCTGTCCCGTCTTCAAAACTGCAAATCCCATCATTTATCTGTACCACCCAGTGATGCCTCATTGTGGAAGGAGGTGGGAGGACTGGGCGGCACAGGGTGGTCACCTACCAGCTGCTGTTAAAATCTGTTAACTGGCAGGCAAAACCTCCTGATTGGTGAGCAATTTCAAAAAGGGAAAAATTCAGAACAACCATCTGGGAAGTGGGAAGAAGATGCCACTTGGCAAAAACGTTTCAGAAAACACGGGCAAACACAGAAACACACACAAGCAGCATCAATGTGTACACACACATACACACAGGGAAACGCAACGGCCACAAGATAAAATGGTCAGCATGCTCCTACTATTAACTCCTTCCCCCAACTCAAGTGCCATGAAAAGGAAGGTCAGAGAGTGAGCGGGCAGGCGACAGAAGAGCCAATGACTCATTACCTGATTTCAAGCAAACCACCTGTTAGGAATTTGGGGTGTAGCTTATCAATTTGCAAAGCAGGTGTGAGCACTCACACCTTCCACGGATCATGAAGCTCATTTAAATAAGGGTTTCAAAGAACTATGCTATTCTGGGAATAGAATTCCCGAAAGGAAGTGTAACGTATCATTTTTAGAGTCTCACGTGACCTCCAGATACTCATCTAGAATCTTCACAATCGAGAGCAAACCAACCACCGTGGGCATCGCTGTTCACTCGCGCAGGTGCAGTGGGGAAGCCAGGAGCTCGCTCCTATGTTTGAGTATGGTTGCCGAAGGGATTAGAAGCATGCAGACTCCTGTTTCCTTTTTCAGAGCACATTCACCTAAAACGCTCATCCAAAAGGACCATTCTATCCCTAATCCTAGTGCCCAGCCTGGCCCTGGGTGAACCAGTGGGATGAGAGGTAATTACACAAAGGCTCACACACTACATGGAACCCCAGTCTCAGACTGAATTTTTCAGAGGACTAGAGAGAGGTGTTTCCATTTTTTGTTTGTTTGTTTGTTTGTTTCATGCCAGAGATTGAACTTCCGATCTTTCCATCTTTTCTATGCTAGGCAAGGACTCTGGGACTCTGGCCCTGAGTTGTATGGCTCTATCCCTATTTCCACTTTTAAGAAATAGTTCCCAAAATTCAATATTGAAATGTCTCATTCAGTTTCTCCTGTTTCCTGTTGTCTGGTGATACTAAAAGAAAAACAATTTTTATGCCTAGTTCTTTAAAGTTCACATTTATAAGTCAGTTTTAAAATTCCCTCTTAAAAATGGACCTTTACCTAGGCATGGCGGCACATGCCTTTAATCCCAGCACTCGGAAGACAGAGGCAGGAAGATCTCTGTGAGTCTAAGGCTCACCTGATCCACAGAGCGAGTTCCAGGACAACCAGGGCTATGCAAAGAGATCCTGTCTCAATTCATTTATTCATTAGTTCATTAATGAGTATGTGAATAAATTAATAAAATGGACTTTTAAACTCAATACAAAATAGAAATGATATCTTATTAAATGTAATATTTCAACACTCATTATACTATATTAAAAAAAAAAGATGTTAGCCTTCCTACACACTGATACTTTGGTGGTTCTTCCCAGTGTGTTCTCCTTAATCAATCCCATCAATAATTTTTTTTTCAATCCAGACTTACCTAGGTCTCTGGGCAATCCAGTCTCTAGCTCCTGGCCATTCAGGCAATGTGGGGCATGAGCTCCCTGGTGGATAGAAGACAGGCTTGGCAGCAGGCGCGCCCGTGAGCGACAGGAGATGGGATAGGAGAGAGTGCGGGGAGAGTCCTTTGGAATTTGGGAACATTGCATGAGGGATGTGGAAAGCTAGCTCAATGGAAATTTCCTGGAACCTTTGAGGGTAATACTAGTGAGGACCCCTAGTAATGGCGAACAGGGAATCCAAAGTGGGCGTCTTCTGTAACCTTTGAGGGTAATACTAGTGAGGATCCCTAGTAATGGCGAACAGGGAATCCGAAGTGGGCGTCTTCTGTAACCTTTGAGGGTAATACTAGTGAGGACCCCTAGCCATGGCGAATAGGGAATCCGAAGTGGGCATCTTCTGTAGTGATAAAAGGCGTCCAGTTGTGGAACTGGGTTATCTTCGGTTGAGTTGTTAATCGAGAGAGTCCCGTGGAGATTCCTAAACAACTCAGGCTGATGCTAAGACAGACAGCTTTCTCTTTTCTAATGAGAGACAGAAACGGAGTGGATCTGGAGAGGAGGGATACTGGGAAGGGTAGAGGAAGGATATATTATGTAATAAAAGAATTATTTTCAATAAAAGGAAAAATCAAAAGCAAAAAAACAAAACACAGCCTGCCAGTAGACCGAAGGCAGTGTCCATGTACAGGTTAATCCCCCAAGCGGCGCTGGTGTTCTGTCCATCCACTGGCCAGGAACCGGAAGCACAGCGGCAGTGGGGGCAGGGGAGGTCTGAAAATAACCAACCAAACTCCCATGAAATTCAGACTCTCTTAGAATGACTGTCCAGTTTAATTCTAGATGCCCCAGACACCTGTGATAATTTCAGCCAACTCCGTGAAGAATCCATGATCTTAAAACTGAACGGCGCCAGAGACAGACCTAGCGTACCGAAACCTTTCGCACTGGACACAGACACCGGCTGGTGAGACCGAGTCCTAAAGAATGGGGGTAAAGGGGGAGGATTCTCTGGGTATTCCACTTTCTGCCCCTTTCCTGCCTTGGAAAACTGATTCCTACTAGTTCAATTCAACCAATCTTGGGCAAATTGTGGGTAGTTTCCGGGCTTGGCAACACGCGCGCCTGTAATACCGCGCGGAAGGTGGAGAGCTCCTGACTTGCCTCGAGTACGTATGTGGGAGGGATAGAGGAAGCAAAATACAGACTTTAGACTCTTTTAGATATCTACTAAAGAATAAAAAGGACCACGGAGAAAGAATAGAAAGAGCGATCACAGCAGCTGCTGTCCCCCCCCCCAAAATAATACGACAACTCGAAGACTGTAATAAGGGTTTTTGTTTTGTTTGTTTGTTTGTTTGTTTGCTTATTTATTTTGAGACAGTGTTTCTCTGTGTAACAGCCCTGGTTGTCCTAGAAATCACACTGTTGACCAGGCTGGCCTCGAACTCACAGAGATCCTCCTTCCTCTGCCTCCCCAGTGCTGGGATTAAAGGCATGCACCACAACTGCCCAGCTTCCATAATAAATTTAATTGAGGTGTTACGTTAATTTCCTTCTGTCCTGAAGAATAGAAAACTGAATTTCCTACTGTTTTTCACTAATGACTTCTCTGGGCTTTTCTGAATGAACTCTAACTCTGCCACATGGTACCAAGTCCCTGCTTCTCTCTGACTCCTTCATATCTTCAAAACTAATACCATGTGGGAGATTCTTACAAATTGTCAAGTTTTACTGCCATTTTGAAATGCATTAGACCACAGCTTCTGTGTGATAACTCTGGAGAAACACTTCCCAGAAAAGATCACTTCAAATACGTTGGCCTCTTATTAACTATAATGAATCCTTTAGCACAGGTGACCAGCATCTATTGCTCCTGTGAAACACAGGTTTCCCTTCTCTGATTTTCAATACAAATACATTGTCATGCAAACTACTATGATAAGTCTTTGAGGGTCTCTCAAACTGAAACCTGACAAGCCAGTCCTCCATTTTCTGGTTTTGGTTTTCTCTTCCCCTCGATATTCTTATCTTCCGCATTCCCACAGAACAGCTCATTAACCTGTGAACAATGAGAGGCTTTTCCAGTACAAAGTGCCAGATCTCCTACAATCACCTCTGTAAAAACCATGGTTAGAGCCATCACAGAAACATCTCCACTCCTGGCAGAAACCTCTGTTCTAGTCTGCTTCTCTGCTGCTGTGATAAAACACCAACCAAAAGCAGCTCGGGAAGGATTTCTTTGGCTTACCAGTTATAGTTCATCATCAAGAGAAGTTAGGACAGAAGCCCAAAGCAAGAACCTGAGGGCAGAAATTGAAGCAGAGACCCTAGAAGAGTTTTGCTTATTGGCTTACCCCTAGCCACTAGTTCAGTCTCTTTTCTTATGCAGCCCAGGCCCACCTACTTCGGGAAGGTACTACCCATACTTGGATAAACCCTTCTATATCAATTAACAACCAAGAAGGTGCGCCCCCCCAAGACATGTCCATAGGTCAGTCTAATAGAGTCAATCCTGACTGGCGTTCACCCTTCCCAAATGTGTCAAACTAAAAACTAAGACTATCCATTACAGGCATTTACAGTCTAGCAGGGGATCCCAAGCATGTACTCCACGGGGGAAAATGACAGAAAGTTAATGGAATTTAAATCCTGGCCATTTTAGTAACGTACTTAAGGCTCAAATATTTATAACTTGACAATAATTCCATCGTAACATTTGCCGTAACTTTAAAGTACACTGTACTTTACATTAAAGACTGGATTAATAATGAACAAAATAAATACTTCAGCACACTGACTGACTACCTCTCTAGCACGTATAACATCCCTCTCATCTTCGCTGAAAAACTTTTAATAAAGAGACCTATCTTATGAATAACTTGGGGCTGTGCCACTGAAACTAAAATGCTGTGACGTCATTTCCACAGCTGGAGTGCCAAAGACGAGCTAGTGCTCCCTTGATCTTTTGTCCTTAGAGAGCGCACGATAGCTACTGCCAGAGCATCTGAGATGGCTCTTAGGGGACACTACAGCAGTCTGCTGGCTGACATCGGTGCCTTCGTAGCTCTCCTGGGGACAACACAGAGGCCTCACAGAAACTAGAGTTATGGGATTACTGGCCCAGGGCAAAACTCTCTCTTGCCTTACATCTCAGTGAAAGAAAAGTCAAAAGTGGCACTGTCACAGTCTCAGTTCTTTGTCACTGACTTCCAAGTCCAGTCAGACTGCTGTAATAATACTATAGACTTATGAGCAAGAGGAACACATATCTCACAGTTCTGGAAACTAGCAATGACTCCCATAGATCATATATTTGAATGCTCAATCATCTGGGAGTGCAACTATTTGGGAAGGATTAGGAGGTGTGGCCTTGTAACAGGAAGTGTGTCACTGGAGGTGGGCTTTGAGGTTTTAAAAGCCCATGCTAGATGCAGTTCACTTTCTCATCCTGCTGCCCATGAGTCAGGATTTAGCTCGCAACTACTACTCCAGTGCCATGCATGTTACCATGTTCCCCACAATGATGATAATAGACTAAACTTCTGCTGTGATTACCATTGATTAATAAAGAACTGCTTTGAGCCTATGGCAGGGCAGAACAGAGGTACATGGGGAAAACTAAACTGAATGCTGGGAGGAAGAAGGCAGGGTGAGAGAAACCATGGAGCTGCCACCAGAGACACTGAAACCTTGCCGGTAGGCCATGAGCCTTCTGGTAAAATATAAAATAATGGAAAAGGGTTGAATTAAGATGTAAAAGCTAACCAATAAGTAGTTGGAGCTAATAAGCCAAGCAGTGATTTAATTAATACAGTTTCTGTGTGGTTATTTTAGGAATCTGGGCAGCTGGGAAATGAAGAAGCGGCCTCCTACTACAAATTGGTGCTCCATGTGGATGACTATATCCATATAAAATCTGAGAAAGCTTGAAAAGGAACTCTAGACACACAAAAAAATAAAGTTTAGCCACCCTTTTTTTTTCAGCTGGTGGCATGCTGCAGCTCCTTTAAGAGAGGTCATCCTGATTCAGTGGTAGTAGCAAAAAAAAAAAAATGGGTTTCAAATGTGGCTTCCTGGGCTGTGCTGCCAGCTCAGGGTCAGGAGCAAAGTAGCTGAGACCATGCCCATGGCTTAGTGCTCCCCACCTGGCAGGCAGTGGAATCAGGTCTACTAGGTGTGCACAGGCAGGAGAGCATGGTGGATTCCTGCCACCATACACAGAGATATTTTCAGACTGCTCATTGCACTGCATGGCAGATTTAGCCATTGTTCAGATAAAAAGGGTTAATGTGCTGCACGCTCCTTTTCAGAGTTAAAGTGGTGAGCATGGCTTCTACCTAGCAGTCCCAGAGCTGGTGGTAATGGTACTTCCTCCATTTTGAAAAGCAGAGAGAGGCGGAGTCGGCACCCAGGGCCCTGCAACCAAGCTACTTACCATTTTAAAAGCTCTCTAGGACAGAAAAGGATCACAGATACACAATAGGACAGATTCAGACTTAAAAGGTCTCTAAACAAGACACAATGTGTTTTAAAAACGTATGTAGGCTTGGGAGAAAAAGAAAAAGAGTATAAAGAGTTATAAAAATAAATGGTTTATAAAAAAAAAAAAAACCACAGTCCTTAAATAGACAGAGTGCAGACAGCCATAGATTAAAGGAGTAAAGATAATAAAATAAATTTAAACTTGTAGAAAAAGTAATAAAATAAAAAAAATAAGCTACATAAAGATGCAATATACACAGAGAGTCTAGATTATATATGTTATTGTGTTTTCTTTGAATTTTTTGACTGTGAAGAAGCTAGGTATAGAGAGAGATTTCATTGTATGGGCTGCTAAGGTATCTTGATTAAAGGTATCTTGATTTCAGAATTTGGGTCTAAACATATTTTGCTTTGGAAAAGAGGTTCTTCTTTTGTTTCCACAGAGGATGAGAACCTGTGGATTCATTCCAGACTAATGTGGTTTGATAGACCAAGATCTCCCAAAAAGTCACCATTAACACCCCCAAAGAATACTTCACCCAACAAAAAGCAGGAAGCAGTTTGGAGAGAACTACACCCCCAAATTCCCTAAATGATTGTTTATAAATGTTTGTTAAGATTTAAAGGGGGATATGCTATAGAGAGTTGCATTGGTATGGATCTTGGTTTATTGATGCAAATTTTAGGTCAAATATATATATATATATTGCTCTTGATTAAGGTATTGTGTTTGTGCATATCATTTAAAAATGTAATGTATAATTAAGAAATACAGGTTAATAGGTAATCATCTATAATAGTCATTGCTCTTGATTAAGGTATTGTGTTTGTGCATATCATTAAAAATGTAATATATAATTAAGAAATACAGGTTAATAGGTAATCATCTATAATAGTCAAGCTTGTAGTAATGTTAGTTAGATTTTCTAGATGTACAGAGATATATTTCAGATGGGTAGGCATTCTTCAAACCTTTCAAAGACTACAGAATATGGAATTTTAAATGTTTAAGAACTTAGGTCTTTTCATGACAATGAGACACATCTGCTTCTGGCAGTACCAATTACTTCAAGAGGAAGATGGCTGCCCCATTAAGGTCTCTCACCCACCGCCTCCCATCTGCCTGGGACTCACAGAGGCCTACCGTGATCTCCCACCTGCTCTTGCCCTAAACCACCCACAGTGGCCTGCCTTGCCCCTCATAGCCTGCCATTGGCTCTCAGGGAACTGCACAGCATCTTATCTAAACCATTACATTTACTTCCTCTATCGTAGATAAAGGGCTCTTTCTCTTTTCCAACAGGGCACAAGAGGCAAGGCTGTTCTTTAGGGCCCTGAAGAATAGCACTAATCTTGCTGGTCAGGGCAGAGCCTCAGATTTACTCATATTCCCAAAACCCCTATCTCTTAATACCATCAACTTGGTTGACTCAGTTTCAGCACCTAAACTTTCAGGAGAAAAGTACAAAAAAACCTAGTTCCTAGCATTTACCTTTTAGATATACATTACTCTTGGATAGAGAAAATCAATATAAATTGTTAGATACTGTACTTTGACCTGATGTCTTCCTAAGGTAAGTACTGTGTCAAAATGTAAGAACCTTGGAGAGTTTCATTCTTCCAGGTTCTGTAATCCATAATTGCTTGTGGGATAGTCACTCATGGACCATGTTCCTAAGGATGATAAGATCCATTTGTAGCAACTAATATCAGGTTTGTTTTTTCTCATTAAAGAATTTGTTTTTTGTTTTGTTGTTGTTTCTCCTTCATGAAGTGGATGTTGTGCAAAGTACTGGGTTTTAAATTAAAAAAAACAAAACAGAATGAGCACTAATTTTTAAAAAATGCAGCATGAAATGTAATTACTAATCAGCACAGTGTGATGTTCAGCACTGCAAAGAAGTCAACAGCCAGGCCAGGTTGGGGCAGGGAACCCTATAGAATATAATACTGCCTGAAGAATGACGACAGGGAGGGCTCGCTTCCTGGAAGGGATGATGTTTGCAACCAACTCTACAGGAATAAGGGAAGTCAGCCAACCCTTCACAGTCTTCACAGTCCATGGGTAAGGACAAGGGCAGGGAGAGGAAACCAAAGGTTTTGGGTATGAGGGACATTTGAGTGTCTTGAGATGCTGGAAGGCTGTGGGCTCAAATCATCAGAGGCTATACGTCTTTGCTGAAATGCCTCTGTAGGCAAAGAGATCAGATGCTGTTTCAAATGAACAAAGATAAGGAAGTAACAGGAAAAAAAAGAGCAGATAAGACATTGCTAAAGTGGACTGATAGGGAGGTGCAGAAGACCCAGAACAAGATAGTGAAGGCAGAAGTTGCTTTCAGATGACAGAGAATGGCTTTGGTATCTATGGCTCTAATAAAGTTGGGGTGGTATGTATGGTGAAGGGGAGTTGAGAAGGACTGCTATCTTGTTCTCATGACTGGACTTCCATCACAGAAGATTGTCCATTATACTTTAAAACTTGTTGAATTTTCAGGGTGTAACACCATCCCAAGGAAAGTGAATGGCTATTAAAGGAGTCCAGATAAGAGGCAGGGTGTGGTGGAACTTAGAGACAGTGTTTAAGGTAAATGGAAAGGAAGCCTGGATGGGGTAAGGAGAAAGCCAGGGACAAGTCGGGTCTAGAACCCAGATAATGGGTGAATTTGGGGAGAAGCAAATCAACAATTTATACTGTCAAAATAAGTCAAACTGGAGGGGTGACAGATTGTGTGGTGAAGGAATTGAGGAGCATGCTCAAAGTCTGGAAAGCCTGCTTGTTTGGAGGGGAGTACAAGGCAGATCAGAATGAGTCGAGAAAAATGGTTTTCTCATCAGTGTGGCAAAATGTCTGACAGACACAACTTTTAAAGCAAAACATTTGCTTTTGTTGTTTCAGCTGGTTCAGTGTGTGGTCACTTGACTTTGTGAACTTGAGCAGAACAACACAGGTAGAGAAGCATGTGGCCAAGCTGTCCACCTCCAGAAAGACAGGAAGCAGAGAGAAAGAAGGGGCCAGGAACAAGATGCCTCCATGAACCTTTCTCCAATGAAATCTCTTCGAGGTAGACTATCTTGTTCTAAAATTCTCAGAGCTTCACCAAAATAGCACTACAAGATGGGGACCTAGGCCTTAACACACAAGCCAGTGAGGGACATTTCTTATTCAGACCATAAGAAATAAGAAAGAGAGAGGAGATGTTCCCCATGAATTCCTTAAACCACAAACTTAGTTAAGCTAACTAGCGGAAACTAGAATGCTGGGGTCAGAGACTTGGCTCAGATGGAAGGCACTTGCTTCTCAAGCTGGACAATCTGAGTTCCATCTCAAGGGCTCATATAAAAGTAGGGGGAGAACATACTGTACAAAGTTGTCCTCTCGCCTCTGCCTGAGGGCCGTGGCATATGGGACACACACAAATCATATATACAAGAATAATAAAAATGAAGGTTCTTTTTAAGAAAAAAGAAAGTATAATGCCAAGAAATTTCTTTGTTGCCAGTAACTTTAACCAACAGATGGATATGAGTGAGCTCCATCCCATTTCCAGATAACAGCCTTGATGTGAGATAGATACATGTTGTTTGGAACCCCAACTGCTTTATCACTGGAGATACTGAGAAAATTACTTACCTAAAAATATTTTATTTTAAAGAATAAATAATAATCTATCTTATCCTGCTTATACTTTGAGAGTTTATGATGACAATTTTAAAATATACTGTTTGTAACATATTTATCCCATAACTTTAGGTACAGTTTAGCAAGTACCTATCAGTGCTGTATTTATTAGTACTGTATCATCAATTGAGACAGTTTTCACCTCAAGTGCTCTGCCAAAGCAATAAAGACTCATGGCATAGTCTCCCAGCTTGGGGATTTTCCGTAAGAAACCATGTGCCAATGTTAGCTTTCGCTGTGAAATCTGCTTCTTTTTACACTGCTTACGATTTCAAAACCATTTTGAGTCCACAGATCTAACTTCTATCCAAAGGCTTCATAAGAACGGATCCTGAATGTACCATTTGCAGAACAGACAAGATAAAATAGCAGTTGCCTTTCAAGATAAAAATACCATTTTCCACATTGAAAAAAAAAACCACACAAGAACAAATAACTCATAGAAAGATATTTTAGTAATGCTTTCATGCCATTTTTCCCTTTAAAAGGGCAACCTAGCATCCAGTAGTAGGCAGACCACCATAGTCCACAGTCCACTGTTCACATCCGTGTTGGTTAGCCTGCCTTCCATTGTGTTTGTGATTCGCATGGACCAGTAGAAAATGACAAATGTGGCAAAATGCCACACCCATGACTGCATTACATAACATGGCATTCCTCGTGCTCCCAGACTCTCTTGACGAAGTAAGCAACTATCTTGCAGAAGGAGGTGCAGGTGGCCTCTAGGAGTTGCAGGTAGGGAGTCCAATGCTGTCAGTCTGGTGTCTGCAGGAGCATCCATTCTTCCAGGAACCAGAGAGAGTTTTGCAGTGGCTTTTCCTCCTGTCCAAAGCCCACATAAGAATACAAACCAGCTGTTCTTTTCTTGCAGCCCTCTGACACCTGAGCAAAGGACTCAGCGAGAACATACCTAGACCCCTGCCCACAGGAACCGAAACAAGTGTGTGTTGCTTACGCCACTAAGTTTTTGGATGATCTGTTACACGGCTGCAGCTAACTGAAACAGATTCTGTGTAGTCTCCTAAGCCTGGAAAGGTGTGGGGGGCATTTTCTAACATCCAAAGGAGCCATGAACTAAATCAGCAATGACAGATGATACAAGGCAGCAGATAAAGTAGTGCTTTGCCTGATTTGGCAGACATGCATCCATTGCACCAGAAGGCAGCTGTTTCTGGCACCTGTGGTGACATACAGCACAGGCAGTGACACAGGAAACCAGACCTATTCCTGAAACTAACTCGTAAGCCAAACCAAAATCTAAACTGAGAACAGGGGCAATGCCCACGAAAGACATCGACTCCTCCAACATAGCTGCTTGTGCAAGACAACATCTCTTCTCCCAGCCTCGAGAATCTGTATTTGCCTCACTTCGCTTTCAGACTACGCTTCGGGGAAAGGGTTCTTTACTTCCATCTCCAGAGGTGGCGTAAGACATAGGGCTGGCTAATCAGAGCATCACACACCCATGATTTTAGATATCATTAATATGCACCACATAATTCAAATCCAATCAAGCAAATCAGACCAGGTGGTACAGATTCCAAAATTAATATTTTTAATTTCCAAAAAGTGGGGCTATTTTTCTCTACCAAATTGTAACTATATATATATATATATATGTGAGTATTTAGCAGTCATCTCATTATCATGCATCTTGAGAATGGAGCCAATCCAGAGGGAAAATTGACAAGAACTTTGGGAGAGAAGAAAAGAGACTATATGTGAAAGAAGAATTGAACTTCTAGATAAAGGTCTCATAAAACTAACTTGCACCAAGATTGATCAGTTATTTGAGCTCACTCTCTTGTTGTTGTTTACAAGAAACTGAGAAGTTCCTCATGTGGTTTATGGTCAGTTCAGGTGGGAAACAGTGCCGTTCCTGAGGCAAAAGCCATAGTGCCTTTTATGGTTGAGTTCAACTTTGCAAAGAAAAGCAGAAGGATGAGAAATGCTGGCTCACATACAAACTGTTTCAGCCAGACTCAGATGAGAGTCAGTTCTCGTTACGGGCTTACATAGCAGAGGACAACTCGCCATCTTTCTGAACATAGGTTTAATCACAGCTCCTTTCTGCAGGATGGTAACAGCAGAGGCAAGGGAGTACCAGGAAAGGTGTGATGGTCTCATCCTGCTTTCGAAGCATGCTATGATACGGAGAAGATGGACGCAGCACTGTAGGTCTCAGCTTTATGATGACTTCTTTTCCTCCAATGAAATCATTTCAAAATGGCAGAAAAGTTCTTGTCATGTTTGAATGAAAATGTCTCCTGTAATAATCTCACACCCAATGTCCCTAAGCAAGAATTTAGGAGATGATTAGGAAATATCAAAGATGGTAGAAATGTCTGAGCAACAATTGGGCAGGTCCAGTTATGAATACAATCTGAGAAGTTTGGGTAAGGCACAAATAGGCTCAACCTACCAAGCACATTCAATCCATCCCAAGCTAGGCCCGTTTACTCTCTTTATTATACAGAATATTATTCCTTTCTCAGGTATCCACAGAACACCTTTTCTCCATTGCTTAAATCTCTACTTAGATACTCCCTAAGAGGTCATTCTATGTAAAAATATAAGGCAAACCTATACAGAAGAGCACCTACACACACTTTGTATCTCCTTATTCTCCTTGTTTTTCTGTACATCACATATTACCAAGCACACTATGTTTAGTTAGCTAGTGGTGGTTAGATATGAATAAAACCTAGCTCTTTATTGCACCCATCTCTGCAAAGTCTCAGTCAACCTGAGGTTCTAGCATTTGCACAGCTAATACGGACTATTTTTACCTCAAGATGACACTTTCACTGTTATGATGCCCAAAGTTTGGTCAGGGAAGAATGAACTATTTCAAAAGATGGAACTTAACAGGGAGAAGTGGTTTCACAAATAGTAAAAACTGAATTTGCAGAAAGAACAACACCAAGCAGATGAAGAGTTATAATTATAGGAAGCAATTTCCTACCCCTGCCTGGACTAGAGAAACAAAGGAAAGCAGTCAAAGTTAGCAGAAGCCAGCAGCTCAGGAATGAGGCAAGGCCCCACACACATAAAGCAGAGATAACTGAGGGGTGTCACCTGCTGCGGACAAGACAGGAACTCAGAAGTGGGTTGCCATCTCGAAGGAGTAGAAACTGGGTGCTTCTGAGGCTGCCAGCATGAACTGCTAACAACAGGGTGGTTACTGGAATAGGAGCGGTGAATGAAACAGAAAGTCCTCCTGCCCCACAACTCCATCTTCCGATGCCCCTCTAATGTTCTTCTTAGCACAAGATAGGAGGATGTTCCTTCAAAATGAATCCAACTTTTGGGATTCTAATCCCAAACATTCAAAGCAGAGGAATGGATGTGGGCACAGACAGCAATCTAAGAACCAATACCAATCTTCCTGCCTATCTCCAATTTTACTTTCCTAGGAGAAAAAAAAAAAACAAACAAACTACAAATAAACTAGCACAATGGATGACTTGCCTGTGTCGGCCCTGCCTCCATTACTGTAACAAGTACATGCAATGATCAAGTTGGAAAGAGGCTTATCTTGGATCGTGGGTTTGGAGGTTTCAGGACAGTCAGTTGGCTGCAGTGAGGAAGCGTATAGCGGCAGGGAGGACTTAGTGAAGCAAACCAGCTCACTTCAAGGGCAAATGCACAACCATAAAGGGGCTGAGGTTCCAGTATCTTTCAAGGCACACCACCAATGACCTAGGACATCCTACCTCTTTAAAGGTTACGCTACCTTACAGGAATCAAGCTAGGGAACTTGACACACAGAACTTCAGTGGACATCCTAGATCTAAACTGTAGGAGCCCCTGAGATATTATCAACAGCCTACTCTTTCGAATTCAGTAGATTTTAATCTTAGTACCATGGATGAATTTCAGGAGGTCCATAAACCCATGACATTCCACAGACATTTTAAAAAGTGTATTCTCCCTTGACTTTTTGCAGATAAATAAGTTCATAACTTACTTTTTATTTTATTTTTAAGATTATAATACATTTCTCCTTTCCCTTTCCTCCCTTCAAACCCTCCCACTTTCCTTCAAATCCACGGCCTCTTTTTTCACTAATTGCTATTGCATGTATATATGTAGGTATATTCATACAGATCCCTAAGTATAACCTGACCAGGTCATATAATGTTACGTGTACGTATGTGTTCAGAGCTGACCATTGTACACTGAACAACCAGTGGTGTACTTTTCCTTGGGGAAGAGCACCTCCCCTGCTCCCAGATTTCCTTGGTTGTCTATCGTTCTTTACGTCAGGTTGAGGCTTTGTGGGCTGTCCTCGATGTCCTTGTTTAGCTCACCTTTGGACAGTCATACAAGTGAGACCATTTTACACTTCAAAGGATCCTGTACATCCCCTAAATTAAATATCACTGATTCATGTTCTCAATCACTTATTCACTATTTAAACAGGCTGTGGGAAACTACACAACTTCGAAAAGTCAGATTCTTTAAGTGACTAAAGTACTCTATTGGTTACAACTCTCTTGGCTACCGGGGAACAGGAACCAATTTGAACCACCCGAAGAAAAAGCAAGAGGCAATGGCAACTTATTTAAAGAACATCAACCAGGGAAGAAACGTCTAGTTTAAGAAAGACTTGAACTAGGATTGTGTCTCCATAAAAATGAGCTCCAATGTACACGTTCATAGAGATATTCGTGTTAGTGAACTGTTAGCAGTCCCAGCCAGGCATGAAGAATAGCTTAATGAACGATTAACTAACACTACAAGATTGGATGACATCAACCAATCTGCACACATCCTTACGACTCCAAACATACAGTTAATGGGAGGAGAAGGCAAGTTACAGGGTATGTCCAATATGGATATCATGTATAAGCTTTGGAAACATGCAAGACTATGTGTTTCTGGCTGTGGTGACATATATGTGATCCTAGCACTAAAAAGACAAAGACAGGATCCCTGGGGTTCTTTAGGCAGCCAGTCTAACCTCCTTGGCCAGCTCCAGGCCAGTGAGAAACCATGTCTCAGGGGGGTAGGTGGTATTACTGAGGATGACAGCTGAGGTTGCCTCTGTTCTCCGTGTACACACAGTCACACAGGCATCCCATGTAGAACTCACAGATACATATGCTGGTCAGCAGAAGAATAAAAACACAGTTGAAATCACAATCCCCAAATATAGATGTGTTCTACCCTTAGTGAGTAGAGAAAAGTAAAAAAGCAAAGAGGTTCTCTCAGGGGACTTTATTTCCATCTGGCCTAGATGGCTGCTTTATAATAAATCTGAATTAAATATAGCAAAATGCTAAAACATGGCCAAGTTATGTGACAGATTTGCGATAGTCTTCTGTATTTTCATATGCTTTTGAAATGTTTCACAAGCGGATTTAAAGGCTAAGAAATATAAAGGGTGCTCAGAACTCCATTAGTAGGGACCCGACTTCTCCTCGACATCATCACCAGGAACCCCAGAGAGAAGCACAGCTTAAATCACAGTGCCGACATGCTTCCCAGCACAAGACTCTTCTGTCAAAACAAGAGCTCCAGGTGTGGACCTGAAGGGGTCTCAGTGGGGGAAGGAGGAGATTGTGACAGAGGAGACACTGGCAGAGGGGACAGGGACTGTGCATGCATAGCTATGGTATAAACGCACAGCAAGCAAGAGTCTCCCTCTGCATGAAGACATTTCAGGAAGCTGGTGGTTCCTGGTTCCGGTACCTCCTCCTTCAAGATGGCTAACTGAAAATAAGGGCGCCCCTGGATACATTACAAGGGCAGGGAAAACTTCAGAACAGTTTTCACTAATTAATTCCATGAGTACAGAGGAATTTGTGATCCCTTCAGAACTAATAAAATAGAGTTGAAACTTATTTGGGTTGTAACTTGCCTTAAATTCTTCTAATCGATTCCTAACAACAGTGACCATGGAAAAATAGTAAGCAAAAACTTTGTTATGCTGATTAGACCTACCCTTCTATTTCCCCAGCATCCTGTCATAGCAGCACACAGAAAACAGTGTGGGAAGCAGTGTCCATACTTTGATCCTGGCCATAAGTTAGACCTTCAAAAGTTCTTATATTTTTGGCTGTGAGCCTAGTCTTTAATGGCTGAGCTATCTCTCCAGCCCCAAATTTTTGTCCACTTAAAAATTTCTTTTTTTTTTCTTTTTTTTTTCTTTTTTTTTTTTTTTTTTTTTTTTTTTGATTTTTCAAGACAGGGTTTCTCCATAGCTTTTGGTTCCTGTCCTGGAACTAGCTCTTGTAGACCAGGCTGGCCTCAAACTCACAGAGATCCGCCTGCCTCTGCCTCCCGAGTGCTGGGATTAAAGGCGTGTGCCACCACCGCCCGACCATTTAAAAATTTCTTACGTCCCTGACATTTCCTCAAAAAATGGCACGAAGTTCCAGAAACAGGTTAACAGAAGCAGCAGCAATGTCCTTGCCTTCAGTGCTAAGATCTGAAAAGCACAGGCCAGCTCTTCGAACGTCACTAATGGTTAGCTCTTCTAAAATGTGCAGAATAGAATATCAAGGAAATTGAGATCTAAAGCTTCCAGAAGATAGGTTCTCAGAGTGTGGCAGAACAGTAAACCTTTTCCCTAGCTGGTTCTGGATAACAAAGACGTCACTGGCAAATGCTGTGAAGCCAAGGCAAACAAATGAAGACAAATTTAATGTGGGGCAGGCTTGCTTTCAGGATCGAACTCGTGCAACGGCAATGCAAGGGTCCAGCTTTGCAACAAAAGGGAGAAAGGAGAATGAGACAGCTCTCATGGCACACATCCTACAGGAAGTACGAAGCCTGGCTGAAGTTGAATTGGCTGCACTGTAATATCTGCCACCATTTATTCCTAACTGCTGCCATCCGTCCCAAGACCTTCCATCCATGACGTTGACATTAGCCACAAACTAAGAACGCGGTGGAAATTTTTTCCCTTCCACATTACCTTACCCTAGTACAGAAACCTGGCTAGAAAGTCCAATTATGTCACCACGCTCTCAAAACCTGCTGTTCTATCTTTTAAATACATTCCATCTCGCCAAAGATTGTCTCTAAAGTTCTATATGGCATTGGACTTGAAGTGCATTAATTCCATTAGCAGGCTATTTCAGGAAATAGAAAGCATATTTCTTGGAAACAAATATATGTAGTTTAAAAAAAAAACAGACACACACACACATAACTCGCAAGTGAGAAGCTGAAAACAAAGATGTTTTTCGAACATGATGAGAAGTCCTTCCTGTGACATATCAAGGGTGTCACAGCTGCTTTTCTGATGAGAAGTCTGTGTTTGGATTTGGGTCTTTAAACCAAAAAGCTTATCTTGGGATGTCACTGTAAGACTCTCCCCGCCTCTTAATCATCGGCAACTGCTAAACGAAGCGTGTCTATTTTCTCTGTTACATTTACTACTGGCAGCCAGGTCCTCGGTAAGTGCCCAGAAATGTTTCCATGGTTACAAAAAGCATTCAGCATCCCTCTTGTTTTGGGCCAATTTAGCCTAAAATCTATTGTGCAGAAAAATATGGCACATTAAGGAACATAAAATCAAGATACGACATTATGAAAAGAACTCAAGATTAAACGGGAAAAGCAAGCTTGATAAGGCTTTTCAAAAAGTGCACATAAATCTTAGATTAGGGTGCTTATTTTTCTCGCCTCCCTCCAGATAGCTCTCTTCAGCAGAATGGCTTACACTACCCCTGGGCAATAAGGGAGGGGAAATGGGTATAGGAAGATTCTTTAATATATTAACTCGGAGCTAATATATATCTTTTAAACCTACAGGTATCTTAACATCTGTACAGCTGAGAGTCTGGCCATGCATCCTTGTGTCACTCAATGTTTATTCTGAGAAAACACACATAAGAGCATTTGCTCAATGGCTAAAAGGCAATTAGAGCAAATGCAGAGGTTGCTTCACCTCAGGGAAAGGGAGAAAGTGGAGGTTCCCCAGAGGAGACTTAGTAATGCTCCTCCATTTACAGCCAAGAGTAACCCGGACTAACAAGACTGTCCCACTCACAGGCCACACTACAAACCATTCCCACCCCCCCCCCCCAATACCCAAGAGCCAGGGTTTTGAAAATGTTTTTAGATCCTTGGAAACAGGTTAAACAAATGACAGAGCCTTGGAAGAAACTAAAAGGGGAGCCTATGACTTGTCTTGTCTGTGCCTGTCAGTTTCCCACAGTGCTTTGTATGTGGTGGGGTGTGCTATGCCCATGTGATTAACAGAAGCCACAGTAGAGCACCTCTCTTTACAGATGTTCATAGAGCACCTCTCTTTACAGATGTTCAGCCTCTGCCTCCACATGCTTGGTTCTCTCCAGTGTCTCTTAAGGCCCTTTGCTCTCTGTGAAATGGGAGGGGTGGGTAGGATGCAAAATAGAATGTTAAAGTTAAATTTGAAGAAGCCTACTTTTCCCTTTCCTTCTCCCAAGTACACTCTAGGTGCCAGGCAAAAGAAAGGGAAGAAGATGGACCCTCTCCCTCTCTCCACATGGGTGCATCTTCTTCCCTTCTTTTGTCCTTGGTGCCTTAAGATGTTGACTCTCATCTGATCCTGATCACACCTTCAGGTGTCAAGGACCTGGACTTCCACCTCTAGTAGGAAGAATGTCCACCGAACTCCAAAGCCACACCAAAGACTTCCTTTATGCAATGCCTTCTTGGTGGAGCAATGACAATGCACAGGTAGTTATTGATTATCATATGTCCATGCTGACTCAGACGATCCTTCTTACACGCTACCGTATGGCCCTCCTTGTATATTTTGCTCCCTCCAACTTGAGAACCAATGCTAGAGTTATTCTCAGACAGCTCTCCGGTGTCACCCTTCTGACCGTTTATGTAATTCTCAGATGCTTGCAGGAGAAAGGCCAGTCTTAGCACAGAAAACACAAGGACCTGAGTTCCAGCCCCATGACCCAGGGATGTCAGCCTGTCTACGTGTGAACATTCACGAATGTTTGTGATCTCCTACCTCTGGAGTGCCTTTCTCCCTGCACTCTATGAAGTTCAGACTCACCCTCACAGTTCACGAGCCTGGATCATCTGTATAGCAGATCCTTATTTGGCCACCTCTGACAGGATGATCTCAGAGGTGACCATACGTGCAACTGTAACTTTTCACACACATATTCCCAGGACTAGCTAGACAACGTCTCCCATGTACTTCAGAACTCTTTAGTGTGACACCAACTTCTCATTCATTTGTCCCTCCATCCAATCACCTTCCCATTTGATAAGAAGGCCCAGCTCAATCTCAGGGTGCAGTGTTCCATACACCACTTACAGTTCCAGCTTCTGTTTAAGCAGTGGGGCATTGGGCAGGGCGGTGGTGGCGCACACCATTAATCCCAGCACTTGTGAGGCAGAGACAGGCGGATTCTCTGTGAGTCTGAAGCCAGCCAGGTCTACAGAGTTAGTTCCGGGACAGCAAGGGCTGTTACACAGAGAAGCCTGTCTCAAAAATACACTCCCCCCAAAAAAAGAAATGGGGTATTGAAAGATAATGTGTCTCTCTTTAAATAATAACACAAATCTAGATCTCTGTGAAATTATACCTTTGGTTAAACGAATTAGAAAGAGGGGTTCATAAATCAATCAGCTATTCTGTTGGTTAAGGGGAGATAACTTTTTCACTAGTCCTTGCTGGCATGGCAGATGCTGGGCTCGCTAGTGAGGAGAATTAAGCTCATATTTCCAGTAATTTCCAAAGGTCAGGTGTAGACAGCCACAAGAGAGAACCCAGGAAGTGACTAGCACAAGGAAGACAAATCTGTTTAGAAGCTCTTCTTCCCAGGGTTCACCAGATACCCACAGGAAAGGCTGAGGACAGAACAGGAGCAGAGAAGACAACCTCCAGTATCTAGTCATGGAGATCAGGGGAAAGTTGGGAAATGTCCACTGTACATAAAAATATGTAAAAGCCCACTGTCCTCCGGGAGGGGCAGCAGACCTTGGTGTTTCTTGCAGAAAATATAGACAGGTTAACAGACAATTCTCTTTACAGGCAGACTAAATCAAACATAGTTTTAATGTCACTTTAAAACATAAAAATATTAGGTAATAAATAGCATAACACAAATTTAATAATACAGATGAAAATGTCCTTGAAAAGCACAAAATGCCAAAAATCACCTAAGAAAATAAAATCAAGATAATCTAATATCTATTAATTAAATTCTTATTCTAAAACCTTCCCAACATGAAAATTCCAGACTCAAAGTTTTAATTAGAGGTCCATGAGATGGCTCAGTGGGAAAAGGTGATTGTCACCAACCATGACAACGTGAGTTCCATCCCTGGGACTCATATAGGGAAGGAGAGAATGGATTCCCCCAAGCAGTTCTCTGACTTCCACATGCTTGCTCTCCAATGCTCTCTCTCCCCCACTCCTTCTTCTCTGTCTCTCTGTCTGTATGTCTCTGTCTCTCTGTCACGCACACACACACATACAAATAAAACTCTTGTTAAAAAAGAAACAATCTATTGAATGTTAATAAATAATATATGTACACAGATTTCCTGACTATAAGGACAAACACTTCTGAATTCATTTTATGAAGTGAACATCACAGAGATACTAAAATCAGATAGTAACATATCAAGAGCGCCTATTGAAACACTTACACAATTCATTGAACTTAGAGAAGTAGAGCTAATGCCTACCAAAAGCCTTCACCCCTACAAACTAGTGTTCATGGTACTGGAAGATACTCTGCATGCTACCAAAGGTAAAAGGTAAACACCAGCCTAGCCACAAACCATTTGATCTATAAGAATGACATGCCTCAAAGATACACTGGTACAATAATGGCACAAAGCTTGTGGGAATAACCAACCAATGCCTGATTTGATTTAATGCCTACTCCATGAGATGGAAAACACTTATCCAATGCTGTTTGGGTGGCGAGGAATCTGAGACTAGATAGGCAAGTGGCCTAGGGGAAAGCTAAATACTACTATACTGTTTGAGGAGCATAGCAGTAAAACAACTCCAATGACATTTTGTTCTGCTCATAGATCAGTTCTTTGTTCAGCCATCATAAGAAAACCTTTCTCCTGTGGATGGGAATGAGTACAGAAAGCCCTGTCAAACACTATGTCAAAACAGACCTTGGAACACTCAGCCCTAAAAGGGATTCCTCCATCAAATCCCTTTCCTTGTAGAACTCTGAAGAGGAGGAGGTAGAAAGACTGTAAAACCCAGAGAATATGGAGGGCTCCAAGGAATCAAGGCCTTCTAGAACAAAGGACTTAGGAACTTAGGAGAGACTGTGTCAGCATGCACAAGGCCTATGGATCTGCACCAGATGAGGTCCCAGGGATGAAAGAAGTGGACACGTGCCCCCAATCCCTAACGCACAAGCTATCTGCAATTGATAGTTAATTGTAAACGAAAAATTAGTTTTCTCCTAGGGAGTCTCACTGGGGAAACAAACTACTCTTAATGGTAGGTCCCATACCCAGCAATAGATGGTCAAAACAAAATGACATCAATAGCATCTTTGGAGGCTCTTTATCTCATAATGTTACATCAAGGCAAGACTTTGTGCTTTGTTTTGTTTTTCTATACTATATATCTTTTGCATGTATATCATAGCTTCCAGTTTGGGATTTTTAGGGGATTCCTGAGAGTGCAAACCTGTATGTCTCTGCATCTATATATGTTTATTGTGCGTTTTAGGACTTGTTTCCTTGTTTGTTTTTTCAAATTCTCATTTGTTTTTTATTTGTCACATCTTTTTATTATTATTCTTTGGATAGTTAATTTGTTTTCTAAGGAGAGACAGAAAGGGTGTGGATCCAACTGGTAAAGGATATGGGGAAGGGACTGGGAGGCCTGGGGGAGGGGAAACCATAAGCAGAGTATATTGCATGAAAAGTTCTATTTTCAATAAAGAAAAGATATTTTGAGGTACTGGTTCAAAGCTGTCACAGTAGGTGACAAGCCATACATCAGACCCCT